>NC_133563.1:1800000-2100000 GCF_048773025.1 Camelus bactrianus | reverse complement strand
TTCATTCATCCAATCATTTATTCAACAAATGATTTCTGGACCTTCTGTACAGCAAAGGGAACTATATTCAGTATCTTCTAATAACCTATAATGGAAAAGAATCTGAAAAAGAATATATATGTATATGTATAACTGAATCACCTTGCTGAAACTAAAACAACATTGTAAATTAGCTTTTTTTCAATAAAAAATTAAAAATTCAGTTCCTATGCATGTGCCTATGCTTTTAAAAAATCATTCAATATCAATAGAAGACCTTAATGATCAAAAAAAAAAAAAAGATTTCTGAGGACCTACTCTTTGCCAGGCACTGTTCCAGGTGCTGGATATACAGCAAAGAACAAAATAAAACACTCTCTCTGCCTTTCTGAAGCTTACCATTTGCAGAAAATTAAATAGATCGATGACAGAAAGATAATAGCTAGAAAATACCAATAACTATGAAAAACCAATAGTGTACTTTGATACAGAACAACAGGATTGGCCTCTTTAGATAGTATGTTCAGGGAAGGTCTTTCCAAGATGGGTGTATCTAGTCTGAGCTCTAAAAGGGAAAGCAGCCAGCCCTGTGAAGAATGAGGGAAAAAGCATTCAAGGCCCAGGAAATAGCATGTGCAAGTGTTCCAACATGGTAAGACGCTTAGAATGCTTAAGGAATAGAAAGAATGTTTAAGGAACAGTGTGGCCGGGCTACCATGAGTGTGGGAAGGAGTGTGCACAGTGGGGTGAAGATGAGAGCAGGAACCAGACAAAATTAAGAAGTTCTGAATTCAGTTCAGTGTAACAGGATACCATTTAGGGGTCTTAAGCAAGGGAAATGATACAGTATGACATATATTTTTAAACCATCAATAGGATGTCTCTGTAGAGAATAGATTTAGGGGAACAAAATAAGGCATGGGTGGCTCCATCTGAGATGTTATTGAGCTAGTCCCAGGAGAGGTTTGGTTGTGACCTGGACCAGGGTAGAAAAAGTAAGACTAGTTTGGGGGTATATTTTAGCACAATTGGCCCAACTTGAGATGAAGAGGGGAGAGAAAGACCAGCTCTAACAACTGGGGAGCCTTTAGCTGGGAGACAGGTTAGGTGGCACCAAATACTATGATAAGAAAATCTGATTGAGGGGACCCTCGATTTGTTTTCATCCTGTTAAATTTGCAATGCTTGGGAAACTACCAGATAGAACTATCAGGTAGAGAGTTGTACACACAAGACTAGAGAAAACCTGGCTTGGAGTCTGACTTTGGGAGTCAGGAGCATAAAAGTGGTATTTAAAGCAGTGGGAATGGATGAGGTCACTGAAAGCTTATAGAAAGAGCAAGAAAGGGTCCTGAGAAACAGCAGTGCTTAAATATTGAAAAGAGCAGGAGAAAACAGGAGAAGCCAAAGATGGCAGTAAAGGGAGAGACGTTCACGTTATCACAAAAAGCAGAGGGCCAACCATGTGAGGTGGAAGGGAGTGATCAACACCCTTGACTGCTTCTGAGGGAGCTAATTAGGAGTGGATATAAGGTGTTCCTTGAGTTTATTAACAGGGGTTCACTTGTACCCTGATAAGAGCAAAGTCAGTAAAGCATGCAGGCTGAGGCACATCAGGGCTGCCGGGTGAGTTAACGGGAAGGGAAGAAACACAAGAGAACAAAGGCTGGAATGCACGGGAGAAGGCTGTGCGCAGTGAAGTGCTGGCCTGTCTGCTCAATGTCTCTGCAAGTGTCGTTTAGCACAAGGTGACAGAACTGGGCAGGGGAGAGCGAGAGCAGACTGGGGGGAACGTGTCAGCACAGCGAAGAATTGTTAAGTCCTGGTAACGATGATAACACACAGTCCCCGATTGGTTGTAATAACTATTCATGTGTTCCCTAGGTTCATGACTATGGACAAATTACTTAGCCTCCCTCTGCCTCAGTTTTCTCATCTATAAAATAAGAATGATAAAGTCTCATTGTGGGAGCTTAATGAGACAGTACATATAAAGTGCTCTGGGCAGTGTCTGTCCGCTATTAAGTATTCATTAACCAGAATTCTGTTCCTGGTGGTGGTGGTGGTAGTAGTCTACACAATTAAAGTGAAACCTTTGTGATATGAAAACAAAGAGTATTTCATTGTTTAAATTACAGCCGTTGGGCTACTTAGCCCTCGAAGGAAGGGATATTTGAGAAAAGTTCAAATACATTAGTTTCCCCACTTCCCCCTTCCCTTAGCTCCTAGAAGCTGCTATTCTGCTTTCTGTTTCTATGAATGTCCATTTTCACCTAGGTAAGTTTTTTAAGTAGGTAAAAATTGGTTTTGGAGTTTCCACCCACTGCCTCCTTACAACCCATAGAATCAAAAAAATCCAGAGACAGCTAGTAGCGCTAGTTGCACAATACTGTAGACGTCCCTAATTCCACTGTACATTTTAAAAAGGTTAAAATGCTAAATTTTATGTTACGTGTACTTTACCACAATAAAACAATATTTACCTTAAAACAAGATGTTAGTTTTACCCTTGCTTCTGGCAAAGCCAGATGACCTTAAAGAAGTCATTTCAAAACTCCTTGGAATCATTTTATTTATCTATAAAATGCAGTTAGACTAAGTTATTTCTAAGTTTTATTCAACCTCCAAATTCTGTAATGATAACAATCATGAAACTTAGAACAATGTGAGTGAAATAGTGAGAAAAGGCTAGATACACAGGAGCACACCTTATTGTGAGTTAAAAAAAATCAACCATTTCCAATGATATTTTCATATAAAGTATAAATATATATATTTATGTGTTTAGCTTATTTGCTTATCTCACAAACCAAATTATGGTTTATTATTGTTTATAGGATTGGAGCTTACCACTTAGAGCTGGAAATATGGTAGCTACTATATTCACATGTGGCTTTTTCAATTTCAACTAATTAAAATTAAGTAAAAAGTCAGTTCTTCAGTTATATTGGTTATATTTCAAGTACTCAGTAGCCACATGTGGCTAGTAGCAGATATAGAATAGTTACATCACTTCAGAAAGTTCATTGGACAGTGCCAACTTAGAGTATTCCCCATTCCTTACATATTTCTGGACATTTTCCATGGGGTAATTCTTTCCTCAGCTTCATCTTTCAAATAGTATTAGCAATTGACCAAACCTGGGACAGATGCGAGAGTGTCTTCTGAGAACACATGCCACCATCACACCATTAAACCGTCATCTCCTCCTAGTATTTGTTTAATTTGTTTTAGGGTACACACCTAAACAGTATTTTTTTAAGCTGAAATTTAACAATTCTTCAAGAAATGTTATTCTTTAATTTGGAGCAGTTTTTTTTTAATGACTTCCACTATTTATTTTCATTTAATTACATCTATAAAGCATAACATAAAATCCTGAAGTTCCACAAGAGGAAATCAGACGTTGAGGAAGAACGATTGCTGTCATCCCATATTCATTAGGAAGAGACTTCATCTAAGCCAGGGAGAAGATATAATCTCATTTGTTTTACAGCATGACAGAAGCCAGTCGTGACTTAATTAATTCAGAATGTTTTCATTTGGGCTGCATGGGACAGATCTGTTAATAGAAACAATGTATAAATAAAGAAGATACAGACAAGGATATTGAATATTGCTAGTGGTAAGGGGGGGGGGAAGTCTGTCAAGCACTGAGGTCTGCAAAAAATCATCTTTCCATAAGAGATAAGAACTGGCTGCAGACAGATGCTTGCAAGACCCCAGCTTTGTTGAAGAGGACAGTTTTATAAATAGATGCACAATAACAGCAGCCAGCTGTTCAAAATAATTGCCAGGAGATATTTGGTGATGACAACCTGAAGAAAGTCATCAATGCAATTATTTCACACCAGATCAGTCCAGCAGATCTGTTGAACCCTCCTGCCTGTTGTGAGTGAGTGTAATACTCATTATTCTTGAAACGCCAGTGTTGCTCACTCGTTCTCCTATAATAAACAATGACTTCAACAGCAATTATATTGTTGTATTAATAATTTAATATGGGAAAATTAACTTAGTGTGGTGAAGTTTCAAACAAGGCAGTCTAAGGTTCAATACTTTTATGTCTGTAGAGAGATGCTTGGTTCCAGCATAAAAGACTGGGTTTTTAACACTAGTCAGTCATTTCAGAAAGGGACACCAGCTGGCTGTAAATTAGGATAATGTCCTGTTGCTAATGTCTTGATCATGGTATACATTGAAGAACTTCCCAGTACTTGTATAAACTCAATCACTAGCCCCTTAATTACATTCACTTTATAGCTGCTGACGCCCATCCTTCATTCTTTTCCTTCCATTCCCTCTCAAATGCCCTGACTTTTCCTCCTCCCCCTTTCCCAGTGCTTTCTCTTCAGGAAGCTGGTTTAGTTAATACAACTGTCAGCTACCTATGGCTCAACCACAGTCCCACAAACTTTTCAGATCTTCATTGGGCTTCTGTGTTAAAATGTAATATTAGATGATTAACATACTAATAATGCTTTTCCTGAGACATTTTCAATATAGTGTTTCGTGTGAAGTTTAAACAAGTAATATTTGTGGTGGATCTACTTCCTCCTTGAGAACAAATCAGATTTTCATGACACAACATCATGGGACAGATATTCAAGAGTAAAGTATAGAGGTTATTCATTCAACAAATGGTAACTCAATGATAATTGTATGTGTAGTGGAGACAAAGGTATGAAATTCCAGTGGGGAGTTTTACCAACTGAAAAAATAAGAAGTCCTTCAAACTTTCATTGTGCAAAATCAATGAGGCTTTAAACTTTAAATGGATGCTAGGACAATTTATTTACCTGTAGCTCTTGTTTCCATTTTTACCCACATCTCTGTCTCTAGATACTGCTCCCTGAATATAGGTTTTAGTTTGGGGGACATCGATCACGTAAATACATATTTCTTGAGCATCCATTGTGTGTGAGAAACTGCTGATGGGAGGTTGAGTAAAAAGTGAAAAAATGACTCTTCTGATAGTAAATAAAGCCTAAATCACTGGATAGACATGCCATGCCGATACAGTTAAGATGTCAATTCTGTTTACCTACAGATTTAAAGCAGTCCTAATCAAAACTCCAGCAAGCATTTTTTTGTAGGAATTGACAACCTGGTTCTAAAATTTATATGAAAATGTAAATGATCTAGGATGTACCTAGTCTAGATCCTTTGTATGCATGAATATTCATGGATGCATTTCACACACACATATAATTGTTGAGAGAAATCCCTAGAATTAAAACGTTTAGAAAGTAAGAGATGATTATTTTAATTATATTTTCAACTGTCAATAACATTTATTTCTTCCTATTATAGTTGATGGAATAATTACTTTTTTTCTATCATCTTTCCTCCCCAGTCTCCAAATTTTGTTGGTAATAATATCTTTCTATAGTCAGGATTCATATCATAATCATCCTGTTCTATTACCATAAGCCCACAGTTGTTTAGTTTCCATTCTATATTTAATATGATTTAATGTTCATCAATAACATTTTCACCATAGAATCCCCTTACCTCAGCTTTCTATTTGTACATCACTTGGTTGGCAGATTTCATCCTAGAGTGATTTTCCCAGTTAGATTCATAGGTGCAGTGCTCCAGGAGCTTCTGCATACTAGAGCATACTGGTCTGTTGACTTCATGTCTGAAGGAATGTTGTTGGTTCTAGAATTCTTCGGTCACCGTTTTGCTCAGAGCTCTGTAGACATTGTTCCACCACCTTCTGGGAATGAACTTGTGAGAACTTTATGACTTGCTTTCCTTCTTGTAAGTGATTTGCTTTTTTTTAAAAATGGCTGTTCACAAAGTTATTCATTTATCTTTGAAATTTAGAAGTTTCTGCTTAACGCATAACCACTATGTCTTTCAAGGTGTAGATTCAGGTCTCTATTTCAGAAAAGTTTTCTTCTGTTATATCTACTACATTTACAACACCCATTTTTTTCTTTTCTTTTTTATTCAGAAGTGTTATCACCTTTGTCATCCATACCTATCATACCACTGTAGTTCTTTTTATAGCTTTTTATTTTCTATTTTCTATTTATAGTTCCTTCTGCCTCTTCTTCATGTCTTTTTTAAAACCAATGTTGCTGTTCTCCTTTAATGATTATTATTATTTCTATGTCTTTCTTGAGATCCACCAGCTCCTTTGCTTCCTACTACTGATAATCTTTTTCTTTCTTCCTTTCTTCCTTTCTTCCTTTCTTCCTTTCTTTCTTTCTTTCTTTCTTTCTTTCTTTCTTTCTTTCTTTCTTTCTTTCTCTTTCTTTCTTTCTTTCTTTCTTCCTCCCTTCCTTCCTTCCTTCCTTTTTTCATTTTTCTTTCTTTACTGTTGTATTCTTTTATAAGAAAGAGTATAAATGAAATTTCAGAGAACTATTCTTATTTATACTGTACATTCCCCTCATTGTTTGCTTTCTACTTACTGCTATCTTTGAATGAGGGTTAACTCTAAACAGTTATTTGCAAAGGAAAGACAGGAAAGAATTAAATTGATTCAACTTGGTTAGCACTCAGACTCAAATCAAATTTGCATTTTTCAGTAACCTCTTACTGCATTTTTATTATTTTATCCTGGGTGGCTATCTCTTTCAGGTTTTGCCACTCAGGAATTCAGGGTTGCCTATAGTGAAGCCTCTCAAGTAACATGCTCTCTGAGTTTATGACCTGGTTTTCACCACTTTTCCTTTCTCTGTTATTATAGCTCCAGCAGACATTTTTAACCTGGATGTGATAAACTCCGTTATAAAAAAGATGTATCAGTATGACGATTTGTGCTTTACTCTCATCCCTCCTAGTGATCTGTCTATCAACCTGTTCATTATAGGGACAGTCTCCTCTTTTTCTTTTTTCTTTTTTTTAACATTTTTTATTGATTTATAATCATTTTACAATGTTGTGTCAAATTCCAGTGTTCAACACAATTTTTCAGTTATTCATGGACATATACACACTCATTGTCACATTTTTTTCTCTGTGAGTTATCATAACATTTTGTGTATATTTCCCTGTGCTATACAGTGTAGTCTATTCTACAATTTTGAAATCCCAGTCTATCCCTTCCCACCCTCCACCCCTCTGGTAACCACAAGTCTGTATTCTCTGTCTGTGAGTCTATTTCTGTCCTGTATTTACGCTTTGTTTTTGTTTGTTTGTTTGTTTTTGCTTTTGTTTTTTAGACCCCATATATGAGCAATCTCATATGGTATTTTTCTTTCTCTTTCTGGCTTACTTCACTTAGAATGACATTCTCCAGGAGCATCCATGTTGCTGCAAATGGTGTTAACGTTGTCAGTTTTTATGGCTGAGTAGTATTCCATTGTATAAATATACCACCTCTTCTTTATCCAGTCCTCTGTTGATGGACATTTAGGCTGTTTCCATGTCTTGGATATTGTAAATAGTGCTGCTATGAACATTGGGGTGCAGGTGTCATCCTGAAGTAGATTTCCTTCTGCATACAAGCCCAGGAGTGGGATTCCTGGGTCATATGGTAAGTCTATTCCTAGTCTTTTGAGGAATCTCCACACTGTTTTCCATAGTGGCTGCACCAAACTGCATTCCCACCAGCAGTGTAGGAGGGTTCCCCTTTCTCCACAGCCTCTCCAGCATTTGTCATTTGTGGATTTTTGAATGACGGCCATTCTGACTGGTGTGAGGTGATACCTCATTGTAGTTTTGATTTGCATTTCTCTGATAATTAGTGATATTGAGCATTTTTTCATGTGCTTTTTGATCATTTGTATGTGTTCCTTGGAGAATTGCTTGTTTAGGTCTTCTGCCCATTTTTGGATTGGGTTGTTTATTTTTTTCTTATTGAGTCGTATGAGCTGCTTATATATTCTGGAGATCAAGCCTTTGTCGGTTTCACTTGCAAAAGTTTTCTCCCATTCCGTAGGTTTTCTTCTTGTTTTATTTCTGGTTTCCTTTGCTGTGCAGAAGCTTGTAAGTTTCATTAGGTCCCATTTGTTTATTCTTGCTTTTATTTCTTCTAGGAGAAAATTTTTTAAATGTATGTCAGATAATGTTTTGCCTATGTTTTCCTCTAGGAGGTTTATTGTATCTTGTCTTATGTTTAAGTCTTTAATCCATTTTGAGTTGATTTTTGTATATGGTATAAGGGAGTGTTCTAGCTTCATTGTTTTACATGCTGCTGTCCAGTTTTCCCAACACCATTTGCTGAAGAGACTGTCTTTATTCCAATGTATATTCTTGCCTCCTTTGTCAAAGATGAGTTGACCAAAAGTTTGTGGGTTCATTTCTGGGCTCTCTATTCTGTTCCATTGGTCTATATGTCTGTTTTGGTACCAATACCATGCTGTCTTGATGACTGTAGGTGTATAGTGTTGTCTGAAGTCTGGGAGAGTTATTCCTCCAGCCTCTTTCTTTCTCTTCAGTAATGCTTTGGCAATTCTAGGTCTTTTGTAGTTCCATGTAAATTTTATTATGATTTGTTCTAGTTCTGTGAAATATGTCCTGGGTTATTCGATAGGGATTGCATTAAATCTGTAGATTGCCTTGGGCAGTGTGACCATTTTAACAATATTGATTCTTCCAATCCAAGAGCATGGAATATCTTTCCATTTTTTAAAGTCTTCTTTAATTTCCTTCATCAGTGGTTTATAGTTTTCTGTGTATAATTCTTTCACCTCCTTGGTTAGATTTATTCCCAGATATTTTATTACTTTGGGTGCTATTTTAAAGGGGATTGTTTCTTTACTTTCTTCTTCTGTTGATTTATCGTTAGTGTAAAGAAATGCAACTGATTTTTGATCGTTAATTTTGTAACCTGCTACCTTGCTGAATTCTTCAATCAGCTCTAGTAGCTTTTGTGTGGACCTTTTAGGGTTTTCTATATATGGTAACATGTCATCAGCATATAATGACACTTTTACCTCTTCTTTTCCAATTTGGATCCCTTTTATTTCTTTCTCTTGCCTGACTGCTGTGGCTAGGACTTCCAGGACTATGTTGAATAGGAGTGGTGATAGTGGGCATCCTTGTCTTGTCCCAGATTTTAGTGGGAAGCTTTTGAGTTTTTCACCGTTGAGTGCCATGCTGGCTGTAGGTTTGTCATATATAGCTTTTATTATGTTGAGATATGTTCCCTCTATACCCACTTTGGCGAGAGTTTTTATCATAAATGGGTGTTGAATTTTATCAAATGCTTTTTCTCCATCGATTGAGATGATCATGTGGTTTTTGTCCTTTCTCTTGTTGATGTGATGTATTACATTGATTGATTTGTGTATGTTGAACCAGCCTTGTGTCCCTGGGATGAACCCCACTTGGTCATGATGTATAATCTTTTTTATGTGTTGTTAGATTCTATTTGCTAAAATTTTGGTGAGGATTTTGGCGTCTATGTTCATCAGTGATATTGGCCTATAATTCTCTTTTTTTGTAGTGTCTTTGCCTGGTTTTGGTATCAGGGTGATGGTGGCTTCATAGAATGAGTTTGGGAGTATTCCCTCCTTTTCAATTGTTTGGAAGAGTTTGAGAAGGACTGGTATGAGTTCTTCTTTGTATGTTTGGTAGAATTCCCCGGTGAAGCCGTCCGGTCCTGGACTTTTATTTGTAGGGAGGTTTTTAATTGCAATTTCTATTTCCTTTCTACTGATTGGATTGTTCAAGTGTTCAGATTCTTCTTGATTCAGTTTTGGTGGACAGTATGTTTCCAGAAACTTGTCCATCTCCTCTAGGTTATCCAGTTTGGTTCCATATAGTTTTTCACAATATTCTTGTATGATATTCTGTATTTCTATTTTGTTTGTTGTAATTTCTCCATTTTCCTTTCTTATTTTGCTAATTTGTGCTCTCTCTTTTTTCTTCTTTGTGAGTTTGGCCAGAGGTTTGTCAATTTTATTTACTTTTTCAAAAAACCAGCTTTTGGTTTGGTTGATTTTTTCTATGGTCTTGTTAATCTCTATTGTATTTAATTCCTCTCTGATCTTTATTATTTCCTTCCTTCTGCTGCTTTTTTGGGGCTTTTTGTTCTTCTTTTTCTAATTCATTCAGGTGGTGGGTTAAATTGTTTATTTGAGATTGTTCTTCTTTTTTGAGGAAGGCCTGTATCGCTATAAACTTCCCTCTTAGCATTGCCTTTGCTGTGTCCCACAGGTTTTGAGTGGTTGTGCTTTCATTATCATTTGTCTCAAGGTATTTTTTAATTTCAGCTTTGTTTTCCTCATTGATCCATTGTTTTTTCAATAACATATTGTTTAATCTTCATGCTTTCCTTTTTTTCTCCTTTGTGTCTCTGTTGTTGATTTCCAGTTTCATGGCATTGTGGTCAGTAAAGATGCTTGAGATAATTTCTATCTTCTTAAAATTGTTGAGGTTTCTTTTATGCCCAAGTACATGATCGATCCTGGAAAATGTTCCATGTGCACTTGAAAAGAATGTATATCCTATTTTTGGGGGGTGTAATGCTCTGAAAACATCCACCAAATCTAGTTTTTCTATTGTAGTATTTAATTTCTCTGTTGCCTTGTTTATTTTCTGTCTGGAAGATCTGTCTAGTGATGTTAATGCAGTGTTAAAATCTCCAACTATGATTGTATTCCCATCAATATCCCCCTTTATCTCTGTTAGTAATTCTTGTATGTACTTAGGTGCTCCTATATTGGGTGCATATATACTAATGAGTGTAATATCCTCATCTTGTATCACTCCTTTAATCATTATAAAATGTCCTTCTTTATCTTTCTTTATGGCCTTTGTTTTAAAGTCTATTTTGTCTGAAATCAGTACTGCTACACCTGCTTTTTTGGCTTTTCCATTTGCATGGAATATCCTTTTCCATCGTTTCACTCTCAATCTATATGTGTCCTTCTCCCTAAAGTGGGTCTCTTGTATGCAGCATATTGAAGGTTCTTGCTTTATTATCCAGTCTGCCACTCTGTGTCTTTTGACTGGAGCATTTAGTCCATTAACATTTACAGTAATTAATGATAGATGTGTGTTTATTGCTATTTTGAACTTATCTTTGCAGTTGAATTGGTATATCCTCTTTGTTCCTTTCTTCTTCCTTTTGTGGTTTGGTAATTTTCCTTTGTATTATCATGGATTTTATTTAATTTTGTGACTCCTTTGTAAATTTTTGGCTTGTGGTTACCCTTTTTTCTAAATCTGTCAACCCATTACTATAACTGTTTTTATTAAACTGATAGTAACGTGATCTCAAACCCATCCTACTGTTAAAAAAATTAAAAAAAAAAAGAAAAAAATATTCTATATTTCCCTGCCTCCCTCTCCCACTCTCAGTGATTTGTATGTCTTCTTTTATAATTTCATGTTTACTTTATTTGTAATTCATGAGTTATCACCTTTCCAGTTGTGTGTTTCTCATTTCTGTAGCATCCTGCCGCTTTTCTATTTAGAATAGCCCTTTCAATATTTCTTTTAGCATGTGTTTAGTGTTGCTAAACTCCTGTAGCTTTTTTTTTTTTTTTTTTTTTTTTTTGTCTGTGAAACTCTTTATTTCTCCTTCTATCCTAAAGGATAGCCTTGCTGGATAAAGGATCCTAGGCTGCATCTTTTTTTCATTCAGGGCTTTGAATATATCTTGCCACTCCCTTCTGGCCTGTAGTGTTTGTGTAGAGAAATCAGCTGAGAGCCTTATGGGGGTTCCCTTGTAACTTACTCTTTGCTTTTCTCTTGCTGCCTTTAGAATCATTTCTTTATCCTTGACTCTGGCCATCTTGATTATGATATGTCTTGGTGTGGGTCTATTTGGGTTCTTCCTGTTTGGGACCCTCTAAGCTTCCTGTACTTGGATATCTGATTCCTTCTTTAAGTTTGGGAAGTTTTCAGTCATGATTTCTTCAAAAACCTTTTCAATCCCCTTTGATCTTTCTTCCCCTTCTGGGACCCCTGTTATGCGAAGATTGGGACGCTTTATATTATCTCATATGTTCCTTATGCTATTTTCATTATTTTTTATTTGCTTCTCTTGTAGTTCTTCTGAATGGGTGCTTTCTATTGCCCTGTCTTCTAGATCACTAATTCGTTCTTCTGCATTATCTAGTTGGCTTTGCACAGCTATTAGATCATTCCTCATCTCTGTCAATGAGTTTACCCATTCTACTTGGCTCTTCTTTATAGCTTCAATTTCATTTTTGACATATTTTATATCTCTAAACACTATCTCTTTTAATTCCTTCAGCAATTTGATCACTCCTTTTTTGAAATCTTGATCTAGTAGGCTATCGATGTCTATTTCGTTGATCTTTCTTTCAGGGGATTTCTCTTGTTCTTTTAATTGGGAAAGGTTTTTCTGCTTCTTCATCTTGCTCATACCTATTTAGCACTGTGGTTTATGGAGTATCAGTTGTTTATTTTGGACCTTAAGGATTTTATCTATCTGATGCCTATTTAGGAATAGAACTTAGGAAAAAAGAGAAAAAAAAAATAAGAGGGAGAGAGAAAGAATTTTAAAAGAAGGGAGAAAGAGGGTTTGAAAACAGTGTATAATGAATAATAGAAGAGTGAGTTGAAGCAGAGTATTAATCGGGTTGAGACGTCCTTTTAAAACCTTTTAAAAAGGGGGGGGGGAGATGAATAGATGTATTTGAAACCTGTGTCTAATCAATAGCAGGACATCAAAACCCAAGAGAAATAGAAATGAATTAAGAAGTAAAGATTAAGAGAGTAATAGAAAATAGAACAGGTAAAAACAGATTTAAAAAAAAACGGGGGTGGGGGGTTGTCGGTGTTCTCCTGAAGGCTGTGTGCTTTTAATGTGAAGTCTTTCTGTCTTCGTCCTGTTTTGGAAGCTCAGCTTGCTGTTTTCAGAGGCCCTCCGTTGGCGCCCTCTTCTGTGCTGCTCCCAGCACCTGTCGGCAAGCAGATCGCGCCTCCTCCTAACACTGGGTCAGGTGCAGCTCTCTGCTGTGGGCGGGTGGGTCGCTGCCCCTCCGGATGCCGCAGTCAGATGTTGCAGACTGGCCAGGTAGGAGGGCGGGTCGTGCCCCCTCCCAGCACCTCGGTCAAGGGCTGTGTTCCTGCCGGAAAGGCGGGGGGGGGGGGGGCGCTCTCCCTCTACCTGCACCGCTGGTAGTTCCGCTGTCTGTGCAGCTGCGCGCTCCGCCCTGGTCGGCGCTCCGCGGGTGGGCTCGGGGAAGACCGAGGGACAGCCCTGTCCCTGCTCCGAGCCAGAACCCAGCTCCTTGTTTGTCTTTGTGGAGCAAGTTCTCTGAGGGACCAGGATGGAAGGATCCTATCTGCCCCGGGCTGCAGGCCAGTCTCAGTCTGGCCTTTGAGGCTGCTGGGCCCTTCGGTGCGGATGCAGGTTTCGCCCCCGCCCCCGCCTGAGTGCTCAGTGCGGAGGATATGGCGGCTGTGCCTGAGCCCCGCCTCTCTTCCCCCGAAAACTTTCCGCGGGTTTTCAGAGATGGGGGTGTGCACCCTTCCCCCGAGAGCACATCCACCTTGCTGTTTTATGGAGGGCCCAGGTTGTTCTGCCCTGTGCACCCACAACCACGGCGCGCAGCCCCTTGCGTTCCCCGGGGGCTGCCTCCGGGCAGCCGCTCCCGTCCTCCGCCCGGCTTGTGCAGCCTGGCCCTGCCCGCCGCTGCCGGCCCGCGTCTCAGGCTGGGTGTCAGGGGGACGCTCTGTGCCCGTTTAACTTAGTTCTGTCAGTCAAGGGCTGCTCCGTACAGATCCGAGCCTCGGAGGCTCCCCCTCCGTCCCGCTGGCCTCTCAGTTGGAGAGGGGAGACCCAGCGAGCGAGCGCCAGTCCTCCTTTGCCGCTCCCTCCCCGCGGGACCCGTCCCGCGCTGCTTTGCCTTTTGTTCTTTCTTTTTTCCTTTTCTCCTACCAGATTTTTGGCGTCTTTATCTTTTGAAGAGGGCGATGTTCTGTCGGAGTTCCACAGGTGCTCTGGTTGGCTGAGTGGGTCTGTAGATGTGGGTCTTGGTGTATTTGTGGGAGAGGGTGACCTGCGAGCGTCCTTCTACTCCGCCATCTTCTCCGTCTCCCCAGTCTCCTCTTTTTCTATGACCTTCTTAAAACCCTTTATTCCATTGCTTTAATCAAAGGTTTAATATAGGAACTTTAAAAAACTTGGACACTTAATTTTAAGAAATCTCTTTCTGTCTGAAGTCTGACAGAGTATATATCAACTTTCAATAATGTAATTTTCTTGTCCAAGTCTGACAGTATTCAGCAAATATTCTTCAAATTTTCTAATGTAATATTATGAAAGTGTTTGTTTCATTGATAATAAAATTTTCTTCTTTCTCTTTGGTCTAGCCTTTCCCTCCTTTCCTTTCTTCCCACCTTCCTCCCTTTCTGCTGTTTTAAATGAATATCAATGGAGAGAAATGGAGAAAAAATATCATTCTTTTATAAACAGAAGGCCATATTTGAAATACGACTCAGTTTATAGTCTCCTTTGAATTTACTCTTCCTTGAGGTTGTTACACTAATAAGATCAAGAGGGATCTATAAGAATGCTACTCCATAGCTCATCCTTCTACTAGTTTGGAAATATTTTTAAATATTTACTTTCCTCAACTTTAGCTTCTGGTTCCTATGCCACTTCACAGCCTAGAGAAGTCGTCCTGCTGAGCACAGTTAACAGCTGATAATCTTTCCCTTTCACGGCTTCCCCTCTCATGCCCTACTTAATGATTGCTTCTCGTCCTCTGGCCTCTAGTGGCTCTCACTTAACCCCAGTGTAAAATCAAGCTGAATGGGAAGAGCACTTTCCAAGATCTGGCTGTAACATCACCTCCTCTATAAAGCTTTTCCTAGCTCTCCTCTCTAAGTACTCAGGAGGAATTAGCCGCCCCCTGCGTCGTGCACTCATCGCACCTACACGCCCGCCATACCACTTACAGCTCCCTGGTGCACAGAAACTTTTCACATCTTTCCCCCTCAATTGAGAAGACTCCAAAAAGGCAAAAAAAAAAAAAAAGTTTTACTCTAGAGCCTTCCTTTTCTTACAGATAAGATAATATATTCTCACTAAGCATTTTTCATAAAGCATTCATTCACATAAGAAACTAACTGCTACAAACATTTGAAGAAATGACCAACTTATTACATCTGAATGACCACAGCCCTAGGATTCTTCAAAGAAATTTAAACAGTTACCGTCTAATTGTTTTTAATAAATATTACCTTTATCACTTCAACAACCACTTCTGTAATCACTTACTCCTTACTATATACCAGGCACCGGGCTAAGTGTTACGTTGCTATCTCATTTAATCCTCACATAAATCATAAAGGGCCTGTTTTATTATTAATCCCTAAGGCACAGAGTGCTTTAGTAACTTAGCAAGATCAGTTTTCAGGTGTCTGACTCTAGTGCCTGAAATCCTAACACCGTATCATGCTGCTTTCTGAAAATTAAAATAATAATAGCAGGGTACTCCACATTTTCCAGAGAACTCTCACATTTATTTCCATTATGTATTCGGTTGTTAAAATATGAATTTTGCTTTAAAGAAGCCACTGGCATTTTAAAATACTTTAGTGTGATTGATTGATTTACTTCTTTATTAAAATAATTATTTGTCAAGCACTAGCTATATGTCAGGCCATGTGTATAGAAGAAAACACAGGAACCATCTCTGCTCATGTGGCACACACAGTCACATAAAGGAGCTGGGATAAGGCAGACATTTCTGAAACACTAGACGAGGTGTGGCAGGAAGGGAGAACTAACCTGTGAAAATGCCTACTGTGTGTTAGGGCTGTTGCATACATCAACTATTTAAACTTCATTTTCATTGCAAGCCTATGAAATAAGGGTGATGGTCTCCATTTAACAGGAATAAATAATGATGCTCAGACAAGTGGAGTAAATTCCCCTTGTCATATGACTATTAAGCATTAAACAGTATTACAATCTAGATGCAACGGAATCCAATGTTCCAGTCTCCTAGGGGCTAGAAAGATTTTCAAGATATACAGCATTTATTTTGCCTTGCCCTTCCATCCATCTTGCTTCCCTTCCTTCCTTCCTTCCTTCCTTCCTTCCTTCCTTCCTTCCTTCCTTCCAATAAAGAGATGGCAATAAATAACAGAAGAGACCATGTCTGCCTGGAGGAGTGGGGGGGGGTGCTTCTCAATGGAGAGACAAGCTGAGCTGGGCTTTGGGTGAAAAAGTAGGTCTTCATTAGATAGAGGAATTAGAAACGGCATCCCAGGCAACTAGAAATGGCGTGGTAAAGGCATGGGTGCAAGGCGCTGCAGGAAATGGTAAGGGGTCTGAAATGGGCGATCAAAAGCAATAAGATTGGTAATGATTTAGGTCAGATTAGAAAGACTTTGAAGGTCATGGAACATCATGAAGGACCCTGATCAGGAGCCTTGGAAAAGAAGACTCACTCACAAGTGTTCTTTACTGAGTCCTCTTAAGTGTCCAGGCACAACAAAACCAAACCATGAAAGTTACCTGGGTTTAAAAACAAATGTGCCCCCAAGCCAGAAACCAAATTGTCAATGGTTTCAACTATAGAGGAGAGATACCTTTAAGCACAGACAATAATCATGGAATTTCATACATTTCCAATAAAAATTTTGCTAATTTGAAAACAGTTATCAGCAATTGCACAGTTGCTTTTGTGGATTACCAGTAAAATAAACAACTCCTAGGGAAGCAACCAAGATCTTATGTCACGAATAGCCACCTCTGACACATTGCTAATCAGAATGGTGTGGGTATTGTGGTGGCCTTTAAGAAATCTGGTTTATGTCGCCGTCTCTTCCAGGCTGAAATTTCTTATCATCAATTGTTTTTCTAACTTGATCATAATCACACTACTTTGGAAGCTGTATGGAAACGTCTAGAATTGCTACAATTTTCATCGTTGACTTATTCTTGGCTTTTTATGTAAATTTTCAGGGAGCTGGGGTAAGAATTTTGTTGGTTCTATATGACAGTCACACATCAGTATGTCTCTCATTGTGGAATGTTGCATGGAATGCCGTGCTTGGAAGCTATTTTATTCATAGCGTCCTTGGCTGTGTGGGCACACGTTTCTTCTGTAAGTTCATGAGTCCACCGCAGTCCAAAGATGAGCTTCAGCAGATCAATAAATGTCCCCAAATTACATGCAAACTATTGTGCATTTTTTCCAAGGAGAGAATCTATAGTTTTCATCACGTAGTCAAAGGGGTCTTCACATCCCCAAATTTTAAGACCCACTAGCAAAGAGTACCTATGATTTAGGCCTTCCTGTCTCAAACATAGTGGAAAACAGGACAATAGCCAGCCATGATCTTGAATGCCTTATGCGAAACATGGCCCCTAGCTTAATAGCAAAAGATACTGTGAAAGAAACAAGAGCTCAGCTCAAGAGCTATGAGCCTTTTCCCACTAGGTGACACGGATGCTCTTAAAACTCCCAAGAACTACCTCAGGCAGAAGTGGTTGCTGTTTCAGAGAAGATAACAAGTGACAAATGTGTTTTCCTGATATTCACTTAAAAATTGGTGTGGGACAACATGTATATGCATAAAAGGATAAACACGTATGGAAATGGTAGCACAGTTTTAGTTAACCTATTAATGCATTTCACAACACAGCCCTGGTGCTAGCTGGCCAAAGTACCACTGTTTTTGTCCCCGAAAAACAAGCTGGCACACTTCCCCTTCTGCATTGTTCTTACCAACATCTGTTTAGAGTTGTCTGAGCTCTGCTTCTCTGAATTCCAGCTCCATGAGCGATCCATTAACTTCATTTTGTTCTGGGAATGTCCAAATGTTTTTGTTATAAATTCCTGCAGTTCACTTAGCCTTTGTAGAATGCTGGTACTCTTTTGAAAGGCTTTTAATATGAAAGCCCCAGTATAATAAACAGACATCAAATGTTATCAGGATTCTCCTTGATCCTATTATGCTTTTTGAATGACTGTGCATACATATACGTTAGCTCTAGACTTAATGAATTGCCTGAGAATTATTCTCGTTTCTGGCATTTATTACAAATTCTGGAAATCCAACTATTAGTGTTCAGTTGCAGAGAGTACTTACTTTCAATGCGATGGTTTGATTTTATATATAGTATTAGATATTTTAGGGTTCCAGCTCACCTTGGTCCAACATGTTAGTTTTACTTTATTGTTTCCTTATGATTTTGGCTCCTAACAAAACAATATTAAGCTACCACCACTACTAATTCCCTTGAATACTAAATTATAGAATTTTGATAAATTAAAAAATTCTTTCAGTTTTAAAATTTTCTAGCCTATTTTTGTAAACGCATCAGCTTGACATTTAATACATTTTTGTAACTTGAGCTTTTTTGCCTGTGGTGCTGCCAACATTTCTCCACTCTGGCTCTGGTCGTTTGCACGTATCAGACAGCTATGGGGTATCGTCTGCGAATCATGTCAGTTTTCCCTTTCTGTTTCCTTTGTGTGCTTCTCGCTCACCTGTGGAGTAAAACACGAAGTTAGGCCGTGGTCCTGAACATCTGTCTTCTGATGGTTACACCTAATTTCTGGAATTAATGTGCTTGCATTATGTTAAGTATATTTTTTGGAATGACTGGCTGCAAATTATGGACACCGTGCTCTTTTCATCTAAACATAAGCAAATTTGTAAATTGACTGCTAACATGGTCTTGGGGAGAAAAGTACAAGGGAATCCTGATTATGTCAGAAAACGAGGAAATATTCACTTTCAATGCTGATGAGAAGACGTATAAGCAGCTCCCAGGGGCTCCCACTGGCCACATCTGGGATAATTTGAGCATGAATGAAAATCATGACTTTAACAACTATAAACAATAGGACAAATAAAAATCAATGAGTCCAAAAGAAACAAGAAGGTGGGGGGAAATGCTCATTTGCCTCCATTGGTGTTGATGATTATAATAGTCCCTTACTTTGAAAATTGATAACTAAAGGGGAAGAAGAAGTGCTGATCCTGTCTTTTTCAGAGGAAATAGAATTAATTCTATTTGATAAGATGAAGCTTTCCTTTATAGAAGAATGCCAAGTAATAGTTCTGTCTAGAAGCAATGAAAGAATTAGAAAAATCAACATTGTGTAACTCCCAATAAAATAATTAATTCAGACAAGTATCATCAGTGGATGCTAAATTCATTGTAGGAAACATAGTCAAGGGAATCGGTAATTCACAGTCTGCCAGTGTTGGTTTACAGACTACTTGCCAATTTGCAGTTGGAAAAGGGTACCTTTACAACAGAGACGTCTGGCTTTCTCCTTCCTAACCAAGTGACCCGATGTGGGACAATGTTTGTCCCCGATGTTAGGTGATGTGAAGTACATGTCACCATCTATGAAACATTCTCTTAAACGTGTTTAAACAGAATCTAATCTACTTTCAACATAGCTTACAATTTACAGAAAATAAAGCAATAAAGAAAGAAATTGAACCACAGCACAAGGAAATATTCAGACAAATCCAAAATGTGAGGCTTTCTATAAGAAAATGAGCCTGATGTGGTCATGCATGGGCATAAAAAGTAGGCAGCAGGACTGTTGTTGTAAATGAAAAGAGACAAAGTATCCAAATGCATTGTACAAAACTTTTATCGATCCTGGGTTTTTCTTAAATCCATAAAACACATTTTAGGAGCAACTGGGAGAAGTGTGAATTTGGACAACCATTTAGATGATAGTGTGGGACTGTTAATTTCTTCAGTGTGATAATGACATATTGTGACTATAAATGAAAACGCCCTCATTCTTGGGAAATACATGCTGGGGCGTCTTGATGTAATGATCTTCATTACTTTCACATAATTCATCTTTAAAAAGACATATACACACATCTGTAGCTACATTAAGCAAATGCGGCAAAAATGAACAATTACTGAATTTAGATGTGGAGCCTGTGGATGGTCATTGATCCCTTAAACATTTCAGCATTATAAAATGTACACTGCAAATTTGGAAACAAAAGAATAATACCATATGTGTTTTGTATATGCAGTCTTATTTGTGTACACATATGTAATTTAATCTCTAAAAAATCAGTAAAAGTGTCTTGTCTCTGACTTCTTTGTACTTTCACATGATGTTACTTTGCAGGGGCTTGATGTGCCCCCAAATCAACTTGTGAAGCCACGTCAGCTCATTTCAGATGGAAGCGTCCTCCTTTTCTCTAAAATCTGTAACGTATGCACAGAATTTACGTGGTGTCAGCCGCGTGATGGATGTTCCCAATGCTGGGAAGGAATTATAGACACATGCTGCAGTCATGACTGTATGGACTGCTACGAAATGAGAAAGAACAGGGCACCGCAGTGCAACCTGGAATGAGGGGAGAGATCAGAAGCGTAAGAGCAGGGGACGATTGTCAAAGTGTTTATACAGGGGATTAAGAGGATGGTGAGCATAAGGAGGCAGGATATATGGAAGCCATGTGGCATAAAAATGTGCCATATGGTGCTGGAAGGTGGCAAACAAAGGGCAAGTGCCCTGAAGAGATGATGAAGGTAAAATCGCATTGACGAGGACCAGACGGAGGGCAGCACCGCAGAAGTGGGTGGCATTCCTATCACAAGGTGATGGGAAGCCTAGAAACAATTCAAAGCTAGCAGGATTGTGGAAATAAAGAAATCAACTTGAGCTGGTGAGTGGGGGATTTTGAGGTCAGAAAAAGTCAAGCGGTTTGAAGTCAAGACAGCTTGGAAGAGTGAAACAGTGTGAGCTTTGGAACAGGGTAAATCTAATTTTAAATTCTAACTCTGCTATTTTCTACCCGTGTGACCTTGGGCAAGTCACCTGGGGTCTCAACTTCATCTCTTAAAACTCGTAAGTCAGAATTTTGAATAAAGATAATAGGTGAACGATGAACCTTTAATTTTAGCCACAGAATTAATCAGATATGATAATTTGACGCATGTTAATTTGATTATGTATATCCTGATCACGTAAACTTAACAGAAATTTGGAGGTGAGCGTATCTCTTAGGAGTTTGGTGTTGTTAGTCCTCTCTGACCAGGGGAGAAGGTTCAGTAGAGCAGAGGACAATGATAAAACAAAGGACTCACACTAAATGAAGTCCCTTGAACTGAGTTTATTTATCACTCATCAATTTATTTATTGAAGACACGCTGCATACAATAGACATTTTTGTCTAGGAAGTGGGTTTGTATTAAACAGGTAAGATGTCTGTCCTCCAGGGATTTATAACATATTACTCTCTGTTTCTTCTATTCATATATTCCTTCAACAAGCATTTATTGAACATTTTCTATATACTTTATTGGGTACCTTTTATGCACCACCTTCCTAAAACTATTCACACGCATGCTTTTTTCTCAAGTTTTGTTTTTGATGGATCCCAAGCTAAGAAACTGCTAGAAACTGTGCTGCATAAAATAAATGAGATGGATAAATTATGTTAACATCATTCAGAAAGCTTGCAATCTAATGAACAGGCAAGGACACAGAAAAATGGCAAATGCGGGATAAAATGTGATATTCCAGAAGCGTCACTAATAAAGTTCTAAAAAGGAGAAATCACACCTAATTCGCTAGTGGGGAAGAAGCAGTAGGAAAAATCTTGTTAGAAAAAGTGGCATTTTACTCCCTCCCAAAAACAAACAAACAAGCAAAAGTGACATTTGAGATCTTAGTGACGATAAAATTGCAAGGAATTAAAATGGTGTATTAGTTTCTCCAGGCTGCCAAAGCAAGTTACCAGAAACTGGGTTACTTAAAACAACAGACGTTTATTCTCTCATGGTTCAGGAGAACAGAAGTGTGGAATCAGGGTGCCAGTAGATCTGTTTCCTTCCAGAGACTTTCAGGGAGAAACTATTCCTGCCTCCCAGGTGATTGTTGGCAATCCTTGATTTCCTTGGCTTACAGCTGCATTGCTCTGATCTCTGCCTGCATCTTCATGTGGCATTCTCCTCAGTGTATCTCTGGTTACTCTACTCTTTTTTTTCTTTTTATAAGGACTTCAATTACTGGGTTCAGAGCCCACACTAAATTCAGGATGATTTTATCTCGAGATCCCAAATGAACTACATCTGCAAAGACCTTATTTCCACATAAGGTCACATTCTGAGGTTTTGAATAATGTGAATTTGGGGGCAGAGCACCACTCAACACAGTGCAGATGGGAAGGGAGGTCTTCTAGGTGGAGAGAAAAAGCATGATCAAATGTATGTTAGTGATGTGGTCAAAAAGAAGCGTCACCTGGTCCACCCCGAGAACACACAGATTGTGGGGAGACTGAGCGATATGGCCAAAAGGAACTCTTTTTCATCCTTTAATACTCATAGTCAGTGTCACGTTTGATGTAAACTCTGATCTGAGCAGTCCTTTTCCATCCTCCAGAAAGTTAGTTGTTTCTTCCTTTGTGTTCCCATCGTGGTTTTCCTTGGCTCTCTAATAGCCTTCATTGGGTTAGATTGTCATGTTATGTACACATATCTATTTTATTAGACTGATTCCAGATGCAACTATATTATTTAGCTTAATATTCCCAAGGCTTAGCACAGTGCTGAACACATAATAATCATTTAGTAATTACTTGTGGAAGAGTGAAAGAAGAATCAAAGAAGGAAGGAAGCAAATAAGGAGGGTGGCCAATGTTCATAGCAGCACTATTTACAATAGCCAAGACACAGAAGTAACATAAATGTCCATTAAGAGATGAATGAATAAAGAAGCTGGGGTATATATATATATATACACACATACATACATACATATATACATACATACATATACACAATGAAATACTACTCAGCCATAAAAAGAATAAAATAATGTCATTGCAGCAACATGGATAGAACTAGAGATTGTCGTACTAAGTGAAGTCAGACAAGAGAAAGAAAAATACCATATGATATTACTTATGTGGAATCTAAAAAAAAAAAGGCTACAAATGTGTTATTTACAAACGAAAACAGATTCACATAGAAAACAAAATTATGATTACCAGGGAGGAAAGGAGTGGGGTGAGATAAACTGGGAGTTTGGAATTTGCAGATACTAATTACTATGTATAAAATAGATAAACAACAAATTTCTACTATATAGCACAAGGAACTATATCCAATGTCTTGTAATAACCTATAATGAAAAAGAATATGAAAAGATATATATATATATATATATATATATACACACACACACGTATAAATGAAACACTACACTGTGACCAGAAATTAACACAATATTGTAAACTGATTATACTTCAATAAAAAAAAGGAAAGAGGGTGGGAGAGATGGATGGATGGATAGATGGATGGACAGTTGGATGGATGGATAAGATAATTAAGCTTGTGATGGATTGCAGAGGATCCTAAATGCCAGCTTGAGAGTTCCGTGCTCTGTTCTATAGCTAATGGGCAGACTCTGCAGGTTTCTGAATAGGGGATGAATAAATTATAACTATGCTTTAAAATGAAGTATCTGATAATGGTATTTAATATGAGTTGAAAATAAAAGAAAGATCTCAAAAGAAAGATCAATTTCAGAGGTAATTAAGGTAGAACAAAGATGGGAATTGAGGACTTAAAATAGCCCCTGTGCATTAGGGTTGGAAAGAAGGAAACATTCGAGGTAAAATGAACAAGCTTAGTGGTGGGACTGCTGTAGTTCCATTAGCATGAAAAGTTACATAGGAAAAATTAACTTCTGTTTGTAAATGAGTAATTTACCTTGGGGTGTTTTAAAAGCTGAGATAAAACTTTCCAGAATCCAGATTTTACTAATCAGCTAGATATTCAGATGAAATTTTGAAGGTATGGAGTTTGAAGTTTGGGGTTGGAAGTCATTTAAAGAGAGAAAAGACGTTCAGCATGGGGTGGTGTTGCCTATGGAGGGAATAAAAAGGGAGGAGAAACAGCATAAGGAGAGAACTTTATATTTAGAGAAACTGAGAAGGAAGAAGAAACTGTCAAAGAATCAGAGGAGCAGTGAGAGTTCTGTGTCTATCTGCTGCTACTCAGAGAATTTTTGTGCATTAGTCCATCAGTTAAGTACAACATACTCAATCTGGATTTCAATATATGTATATTTTTATAATATGGCCACCTCAAATTGTGAACAGCAAAATACTTGCAGACTGATGCCCTACATAATTTATTTTCTTGTGACTGATATGCTCTGGAAAAGAAATGTTGCCGTGTCTATTTTGGAACTTTCAATTTTGCTTTTGGAAAAAGCAAATTGCATTTGAATAAGTGTTTTGAGGTAGGCATTCAGAGCTGGATCCCAGCACAGAAAGCAAAATTGTGGCACATTAATGCTTTGTATTTAGAATCCCTCTGAATTTGGGGTTTTCCTTTTTCATAAATGTCTCCACCTTATATAATTAAGGATCTCTCCTGACACTCAGTGAGTAAAAGAGACTGACCAATATATTCATACAGAGGAGCCAGCAGATGTAGCTGGCAAAGGCACAACATGTTTACCAGCACTTCCCCATCCTGTGCCCATGGCAGACATCATTAATCAATCATGGTCAATATTCTTGCTCAACTCCCCCTTGGAACCCTTCACAATGTAGCCTTCTAGATCATCAAAACCAATTAACAGGGGCTAGTTGGGGTAATAGCAGGCATCTGTGATCTTATTAAACCACCGAGGGTTATGTACAAAATAAGAGAAAACACGAGCAGAGACATTTATCCAAAAGAAGAATATGTTAGTATTAGAACTTCAGGAACTGGGGAAACATTTGATTAGCTGCTAGCCTTCAAATCAGATGACATGGGTGAATAATTACCTTGTAAGTTAAGGTTTAGGGGGAGACAGAACGGAAAAGTTGTTAAACATCTGTTTGGCCAACAGTCATGTTTAAACATGATCTATGGAAAGAAACTGGGATTAAAAAAAGGTAAGGACTACTGAAGTCAGAAAGAGAAAGAAATTAAGGGAAAAATGAAAAAATCAGGGTGAAGGTATGTAAGTCATAAAAGTGAGGCAGGTAGGAAAGATGCAGAAAGCAGAATTTTCGGCTCTAAATGAAAGCAGACATCAACATATCTTGAGTTTCATAAAATGTTTATGGCTATGAACTAGCCCTTCTGATACTCAGCCCAGTGAAAATGCTTAGGTGACCCTACCTTAAAGCACATTGATTTTGAAGGTCACAAAAATATGTTCATCCATCTGGTCATATATAGGACTAGAAATTGATTTTCATGTATTTTTAAAACATAACTGCTGCTTAACTGGTTTTTACTAAAGCTTTACTTTTAAGTAAATTATTTACAGCTGATTCTTTTTTGCATTGTTGGAGCCAGAGACTCTGAAAATGATGGTATTCCCAATACATTATGATGTGCTTTATCAGATGCTGGCTGTTCTTAAGTATTTACTGAGCCCCTGCCACTTGTCAGGCATGCGTGCTCTCACACCTTAGCCAAACCAAAAAAGGCCATTTGGCTTTTGGTTTGGGGTCCATTTGTAGTGAGGAAGGGGAGGTAGGGAGGTTGAAAGATTGCCCCTAACATTTCTCAGCATCTTTTCCATTTCTTGTTGTAAGAAGATCTCAAATTCAGTTACTACTGGTTTTCACCTCCTGTACCACATGAAAAAATATTCAAACGCCGTATCCTGTTTGTAGGTAGAGAGCAAGGGTGACACAAATTCCTTCCCTTTTCTGAGCGATGGAAACCCACCCCTAGTGCATTCAAGCAAAACTCCAACAGCGTTCTCTGCTCCTAGACTTAATGGACAAATTTAACAATTCAGTCTGCTGTCCTGGTGTTTTCTAGTTGCTCAGGGCTGGTTGTCAGCAGCTCATTTGGCAACCCGGTAGGAGAGGTTAATTAGCAGGGAGAGTTGAAGAGTGCTGCCCAGAGGGAGCAGGAGTTCTGTGCCCACTGGGAGCCTGGAAGACAAACAAAGAAGTTGGGAAGTATTTATTTTCTCTGTTGGGGAATCTTTTTCTCCACGGGACTTGAGTTCAAACAGGGGCCAGCACCTTGCTGCCTCCACATGAGAGGCACAGAATCAAAGTGCCCTGAAAATGAATGATGGTTAGAACGGGGATCAGAGACCTGACTTGCAGTCAGGAAGCCAGAAGGTTTTGTTGCTCTCCATAGTAAAGGGCTATTGATTGCTCCAAGTAAGAGCTCACTGTTCCCTGAAGTTTAAGTTTATTCAGTCTTTTGCCCTTTGAGAGTCCCTTGCTGTTAAGAACTACCATGGAATTTAGCACTTGTTTAATACAAAATGAATTATTTGTGATCAGCCATGACTGCTCTCACCAGCTACAAGTCTACATCAAGGGGAAGTGAAGGACACTCTATATAATACTGGTTTTACTGCGTGGTCATTTCTGAAGGGATCTTGGCACAACACGCGTGGCATGCTCATGACTGTGCCTTATCTTCAAAACTGGGGGACTGGGTGCTGGAATAGCATAATCTTTCAAAATTTTTCCTACTACAGTGCAAGAAGGTACTATGGTTGTTTTAAGCTGGAAAAATGGAAACAGCAGTGCTGGGAAACAAATATCTCCTGAACAGACAGCGTCTGTCAGGTTTGCAGTCAATGATACGATCCCTGGTGCAATGTCAGAGAAGAGAGTCAACCATGCCTGCAGTGGAACGTCCAGTTCTCGTATCTACACACTCTCTAGCAAGAGTCTGGGCATTCACAGCACAACCTGGGGATCACAGAGGCTGTGGGGGTTGGCCCATCTCTGTTCCTAGCTTATAAGATAGTCGATTTTCTGAAATGATTCTTTTTTTCAGATTATAAAAGTAATACCTAGTGATTATATCATTAATATTTTCAAAGAACTTATTTTATAGAGTACTTTTAGGTTTACAATGGGATTGATAGGAAGGTATAGAGATGTGCCGTGTACCTACTGCCCCCACACTGGTACAGCCACCTCCATGGTCCATATCCCTCAATAGAATGGTACTTTTTTATTTTTTATCAAGGATGAACCTACCTACATTGATACATCATTATCACCCAAAGTCTATAGTTTACCTTAAGAGTCACTCTTGGTGTTGTGGTTTCTCTGGGTTTGTACAAATGTATGCCCATTATAATATTTTTACTGCTCGAAAGATCCTCCGTGTGCTCCCTGTTCATCCCTCCCTGCCCAACCCCTACAGCTAACACTGACTTTTTATTGTCTCCGCAGATTTGCCTTTTCTCAAATGTCATATAGTTGCAATCATACAGTATATAAAGCCTTCTCAGACTGGCTTCTTCCACTTGTAACATGCATTTAACTTTTCTCTGTGTCTTCTCTTAGATTAATAACTCATTTCTTTTCAGCATTAAATAATAGTCCATGTCTGTAAGCATCACAGTTTATTTATCCACTTACCAACTGAAGGAAATCTTGATTTCTTCCAAGTTTTGGCAGTTATGAATGAAGCTGCTATAAACATCCTTGTTCAGGTTTTTGTGTAGACATGCTTTCAATTTCTTTGGGTAATATAAAATACATACTTAAGCATACATAATCAAATACATTGTTGCTATTATTTTAAACAAACTGTTATTTGTTAAATAAATTAAGAATAAATAAATTCTTTATCTTACTTTCACTTATTCTTTCATTGATGCTTTCCTATTTTTCTGTAGCTCTGAGTTTCTTTTTTAACTGAAGTATAGTCAATTTATAATGTGTTAATTTCTGGTATACAGCATAGTGATTCATATCTATATATGTATATATATACACATATTCCTTTTCATATTCTTTTCCATTATAGGCTATTACAGGGTATTGAATATAGTTCTCTATGCTATACAATAGAAACTTGTGTAACTATTTTATATATAGTAGTTAGTGTCTGCAAATCTTTAGCTCCCAGTTTATCCCTGCCCATCCCCCTGGTAACCATAGTTTGTTTTCTATGTCTGTGGTCTGTCTCTGTTTTGTAAATAACTTCATTTGTGTCCTTTCTTTAGATTCCACATATGTGATAAGAAATTCTTCTTTCTCTTTCTGGCTTACTTCACAATCTCAGGTCCATCCATGTTTCTGAAAATGGCATTATGTTATCATTTTTATGGCTGAGTAGCATTTCATTGTGTAAATATACCACAACTCCTTTATCCAGTCATCTGTTGGTGGACATTTAGGTTGCTTCCATGTCTTGGCTATTGTAAATAGTGCTGCTATGAACATGGGAGTGCATGTATGTTTTGAATTAGAATTTCCTCTGGATATATGCTCAAGAGTGGGATTGCTGGATCATAACGTAAGTCCATTTTCAGGTTTTTGAGGAATCTCCATACTGTTTTTCATAATGATTGCACCAAACTGCATTCTCACCAACAGCGTAGAAGAGTTCCCTTTTCTCCACACCCTCTCCAGAGTTTAAAATCTGTGGACTTTTTCATGAGGGTCATTCTGACTGGTGTGAGGTGATATTTCATCATAGTTTTGATTTGCATTTCTCTGATAATTAGTGATATTGAGCATTTGTATGTCTTCATTGGAGAAATGCTAGTTTAGATCTTCTGCCCATTTTTTGATTGGGCTGCCTGGGGTTTTTTTTGTTGTTGTTGTTATTGAGTTATATAAACTGTTTGCATTTTCTGGAAATTAAGCATCATTTGCAAATATTTTCTCCCATTCCATAGGCTGTCTTTTCATTTTGTTTATAGCTTTCATTGCTGTGCAAAAGCTTATAAATTTAAGTAAGTCCCATTTGTTTATTTATGCTTTTATTTCTATTGCCTGGGTAGACTGCCCCAGGAGAACATTGCCAAGATTTATGTCAGAGAACGTTTTGCCTGTGTTTTCTTCTAGGAGGTTTATCGTGTCTTGTTTTATGCTTAAGTCTCTAAGCCGTTTTGAGTTTCTTTTTGTGTATGGTGTGACGGAGTGTTCTTACTTCACTGATTTACATGAGGCTGTCCAGCTTTCCCAACACCACTTGCCAAAGAGACCGTATTTTCTCCATTGTATATTCTTGCCTCCCTTGTCAAAGACTAATTGACTGTAGATGTGTGGTTTATTTCTGGGCTCTCCATATGTCTGTTTTTGTGCCAATACCACACTGTTTTGATTATTGTATCTCTGTAGTATCATCTGAAGTCTGGGAGAGTTATGCCTCCAGCTTCATTCTTTTTCTTCAGTATTTCTTTAGCAATCCTGGGTCTTTTGTAAGTCTATATAAATTTTAGGATTATTTGTTCTAGTTCTGTGAAAAATGTGCTGAGTAATTCAGTAGAAATCATATTAAATATGTAGTTTGCTTTGGGAAGTATGGCCATTTTAACCATGTTAATTCTTCCAATTCAGGAACAAGGGATATCTTTCAATTTCCTTAAATCATCTTTAATTTTCTTAATCAATGCTTTAGAGTTCTTCACATATCAACTTCCTTGGTCAAGATTATTCTTAAGTATCTTATTTTTTTGATATGATTGAAATTTTTTTTTTTACTTTTGTTTTCTGATATTTCATTGTTAGTGTAAAGAAATGCAACTGATTTCTATATGTTAATCTTGTATCCTGCTACATTGCTGAATTCATTTATCAGCTCTAGTAGATAAAAAACAGTTTTTTTTCTGTGGAGTCTTTAGGATTTTCTATATATTGTATCATGCTATTTGCATATAGTGACAATTTTACCTCTTCTTGTCCAATTTGGGTCCCTTTAATTTCTTTCTCTTGTCTGATTGCTGTGGCTAGGACTTCCGATATTATGTTGAAGTGGTGAGAGTGGGCATCCTCGTCTTGTTCCAGATTGTAGGGGCAAGGCTTTCAACTTTTCACCGTAATACACCATTGAGTATTATGTTGGTGGTGCGTTTGTCATAAATAGTTTTTATTATGCTGAGATATGTTCCCTCTATATCTGCTTGGGTAACATTATGAATGGATGTTAAATTTTATCAAATTCTTTTTCTGAATCTATTGAGATATCATGTAATTTCTGTTCTTTCTTTTGTTGATGTATCATGTTGATTGATTTACATATGTTGAACCATCCTCATGTCCCCGGGATGAAACCAACCTGATCATAGTGTATGATTTTTTGAATGTGTTGTTGAACTTAGTTTGCTAATATTTTGTTGAGACTTTTTGTGTCTATTTATCTATTTTCATCAAAGATATTGACCTGTAATTTTCTTTTTTGGTAGTCTCTTTGGTTTTGGTATCAGGGTGATGGTGGCTTCATAGAATGAGTTTGGGAGTGTTTCCTCGTCTTCAATCTTTTGGAAAAGTTTGTGAAGGATTGGTATAATTTCTTCTTAGTATGTTTAGTAGAATTCCCCAGTGAAGCCAGGTCTTTTGTTTTGGTCCAGGAGTTTTGTTTGCAGGGAGGTTTTTCATTACAGATTTTATTTCATTTCTAGTGAATGGTTAGTTCAAATTATCTATTTCTTCTGGATTCAGTTTTGGTGGACTGTATGTTTCTAGAAAGTTGTCAATTTCTTCTAGGTTGTCTAGTTTGTTGCCATATAATTGTTGATAGTATTCTCTTATTTTTTTTTTTTTTTTGTAATTCTGTGGTGTCACTTGTAATTTCTCCTTTATCATTTTTTTTTTTTGAGTTCTATCTCTTTTCTTCTTGGTAAACCTGGCCAGAAGTTTGTTGATTTTGTTTACCTTAAAAAAAAAAAAAAAAAAAAAAAAAACAGCTCTTAGTCTGATTGATTTTTTTCTATTTTTAAAATCTCTATTTATTTTCTGCCTGATTTTTTATTGTTTCTTTCCTTCTCCTAACTTGTTTTGCTTGTTCTTCTTTCTCTAATTATTTTAGGTGGTAGTTTAGGTTGGTTATTTGAGATTTTTCTTGTTTTTTGAGGAAGGCTTGTATCTCTGTGCACTTCTCTCTTAGAATTGCCTTTGCTGCATCCCATAGATTTTGTGTGGTTGTGTTTTCATTGTCATTTGTCTCAAGGTATTTTTAAATTTCTTCTATGATTTCATTGTTGTGCCATTGGTTTTTGAATAGCGTGTTGGTTAGTTTCCATGCAGTCTTTTTTTCTAGTTTCTCTTTCTCTGGTTGATTTCTAATTTCATGCCATTGTGGTCAGAAAAGATGCTTGAAATAATTTCTGTTCTCTTAAATGTGTTGAGACTTGCTTTATGTTCATGTATGTGAGCTATACTAAAGAATGCTCCATGGGAACTTGAAAAGAATGTGTGTGTGTGTGTGTGTGTGTGTGTGTGTACATAAGAATGTAGTGTCCTGAAAATATCTAACTCTAACTGTACTATTGTGCCATTTAGTATCTCCATTGCCTAACTGATTTTCTGTCTGGAGGATCTGTCCAGTGATGTTAGTGGGGTGTTAAATCTCCTACTATTATTGTTTTCCCAACAATTTCTCTCTTTACATCTATTAGTATTGGTTTTATACACTTAGGTGTTCCTATATTGTGTGTATATATATTAACAAGTATAATATCCCCCTCTTGTATTGTTTCCTTTATCATTATGTAGTGTCCTTTTTTACCTTTCTTCGTGGCCTTTGTTTTAAAGTCTATTTTGTCTGATATGAGTAGTGCTACTCCTGCTTTCATGTAATTTCAATTTGCATGAAATATCTTTTTTTATCCTCTCACTTTCAATCTATGTGTGTCTACCACTCTAAGGTAGGTCTCTTGTAGGCAGCATATTGTAGGCTCTTGTTTTGTTATCTAATCTGCCACTCTATGTCTTTTGATTGGAGAATTTAGTCCATTCACATTTACAGTAATTATTTATAGATGTGTGTTTATTGCCATTTTAAACCTTGTTTTCCAGTTGTTTTTGTATTTCTTCTTGTTCCTTTCTTTTTCTATTTGTTTTTTTTTTTTTCCTTTTGTGGTTTGATGATTTTCTTTTATATTAACTTGATTTCTTTTCTTTTCGGTTTTTGTGATGCTACTGTATTTTTTTTGATTTGTGGTTATCCTGTTTTTTAAGTATGTTAATCCATTACTATAACTATTTGCTTTAGCCTGGTAATCATATAGGCTCAAACACATCTGAAAAGAACAAAAAGAAATTCTACATTTTCTTGCTTGTCTCTCTCACATTTTATTATTTTGATGTCCTCTTTTATATCTTCATGTTTATTCTTTTGTTATTTATTGTACGGTTATTGCATTTCCAATTGTGATTTTCTCTTTTCTGCAGATCCCTGCTTCTTTTCTATTTAGAGAAGACCTTCCAATATATCTTTTAGGATAAGTTTAGCATTGCTGTGTTCTTTCAGTTTTTGTTTGTCTGAGAAATTATCTCACCTTCCATTCTAAATGATAGTCTTGCTGGGTAGAGTATCCTATGTTGCAGGTTTTTCTCTTTCAGGACTTTGAATATATCTTGCCACTCCCTTCTGGTCAGCAGTATTTCTGTAGAGAAATCAGCTGATAGACTTATGGGAGTTCCCTTGTAACTAACTCTTTGTTTATCTCTTGCTGCCTTTAGAGTTGTCTCTCTGTCTTTAATTTTGGCATTTTAATTATAACATGTCTTGGCATAGATCTGTTTGTGTTCATCTTCTTTGGAACCCTCTGTGTTTCCTATACTTAGATATCTGTTTCCTTCCTTAGGTTTGGGAATTTTAAAATCATAATTTCATCCAATACATTTTTAATCCCCTTTTCTCTTTCTTCTCCTTCTGAGACCCCTGTCATGCATAGATTGGGGCACTTTATATTATGCCATAGTCCCCTTATATTGTTTGCTTTTTAATTTGTTTTTCTGTCTGCTGTCCTGATTGGGTGATTTCCATTAATCTATCTTCTAAATCACTTATTTGTTCTTCTGCAATATTTAGCCTGCTATTTCTTGCCTTTAGCTGGGATTTTTATTTCAGCAATTGAATTTTCTCATTTTAATTCACTCCTCTTTATAATGTCTAGTTTATTTTTGTAGTAACTTGCTTTTCTATCCATAGCCTCTTTTACTTCCTTCAGTGCTTTTATCACCTCTTTTTTGAACTCAAGCTCTAGTAGACGGTAGAGGTCTATTTCACTTTTTGTTCTTTCAGGGAATTTCTCTTGTTCTTTTAATTGGCAGTGGCTCTTCTTCATTTTACTTATTTTTCTCTAACTTTATGAATTTATGAGTAATAGTTATCTACTGTTGTCTTGAGTTGTTTTTATGTGGAAGTGTCCCTGGGTAGACTGTGTGCATCTAATATTTTTGTTGTGAGAGCTGGTTTTAGTATGGATGGCTGCCACATCTTTCCTCTGTGTGTGCTGTCTGTTGTTCTCCTGACTGTGGTTGTGATTAGTGTTGTGTTGTCCAGAGCTTACACTAGGTGTTGAGCAGGGCTTCCTCTTTGCTCTGTGGTTGTTACTGTCCTGCCAGGGACCTGTCTGTTTCCCAGTTGTTGGAGTAGAAGCCCCCAGATCCACTTCTGAGCTGTGGTGCATGGTAGGCAGTGCTAGAATGCTTCTGCTGGAAGAGGAGCTGCTGAGCATTCCTCTGCAGGAGATGTCCATTGGGAAGTGTCCTCTGTGGTGTGTCTGTCACCTGTTATGGGGGCTTACAGAGCATATTAACAATGGGGCTCTTACAGCCAAGCCACATCCTGTAGGCAATGTTGCACCTCTCTGTATTTACCAGTGGTGGGGTTTCTATGGTGGACCCACTCTTTTGCACACACTTCCAGCCTCAGCTTGTACCAAACTCCAGCCCCACAAGGCTACCTCTTTGCACTCAACCCCAGTACTCTCTCTAGATCCATCCTCTGAAGCCCAAGCTCCAGCACCAAGTCCTGGGATGCACCAGCTGGCTCATCTCGTGCTAGGGACTACACAGACCCTGTGTGTTGTTTTCTCTCTGTTTTGTCTGCCACAAAGTGGCTCCTGTGCTCTCCTCTGAGCCTCTAAAGATCACCTTCTGTACCAGCTAACCTCCCCACTCGAGAGGGGCCTTCCTAGGGTGAGGGCACTTTTTCTCTTTCACTGCTCCCTCCCCAGGGGGCAGGTCTCATCCTGATTTCCTTTTTCTTTTTTTCTCATACCTGGTTTCATGATGATTCTCTTGTAGTTCCATTCATACAAGATCTGCCAAAACTTAGTAGGTATTCTGCAAGGACTGTTCTAGGTGTAGGTGTATTTTTGATGTATTTGTGGGAGAGGGTGAACTCCACGTTTTTCTGTTCTGCCATCTTGAAGCCTCTCTAGATCTGAGTTTCTGACCTATATTGTTTATATTCTCTCCAAAGAACTTCTTTTACTACTTCTTGTAAGACAGGTCTACTAGTAACAAATTTCCTCAATTTTTATTTGTCTGAAAAGGTCTTTATTTCTGCTTCACTTTTGAAGAAAATTTTCATAGCCTAGAGAATTCTAGGTTCGTGATTGTTTTTTCCCTCTCAACATGTTAAACATTACATTCTTTTGAGAAGTCAAATGTAATTCCTGTCTTTGTTTCTCTATAGGTGAAGTTCCACCACCTCCCCCACTTCTTTTAGAATCTATCTTTTAAAAAAATTATCTTTGATTTTCATATTTTGTATGTAATATGCTGAAGTGTAGTGTGTTTTTTTGTTTGTTTGTTTTGTTTTGGGGATTTTTTTGGCAATTATCCTGCTTGGTGTTTTGTTAGCTTCCTGGATCTGTGGTTTGGCATCTGATGTTAATTTGGAGGATGATTCTCAGTCATTATGGCTTAAAATATTTCTTCTGTTCCTCTTTCTCCTTCTTCTCCTTTTAGCATATCCATCATCCATATGTTACACTTTTTATAGTTGTCCCACATTGCTTGGATATTCGGTTTGTTTTTCAATCTTTATTCTCTTTGCTTTTCTGTCTTCAGGGATTCTATTGATATATTCTCTAAGTCAGAGATTCTTTCCTGAGACATGTCCAGTCTACTAATAAACCCATCAAAGGCATTCTTCATCTGTAATACAGTTTTATTGCTATCATTTTTTTCAGTTCTTAATTAGGATTTCCATCTCTCTGCTTTTATTGTCCATCTGTCTTGCATATTGTCTACCTTATTCATTAGACCCCTTAGCATATCAATCATAGTTATTTGAAAGTAATGGTCTGGTAATTTCAACATTCCTACCATGTCTGATTCTGATGTTTCTTTGTGTCTTCAACTTAGTTTTTTGCCTTTTAGTATGCCTTTCAATTTTCTCTTTTCCTTCCAGTTTTATTGAGATAGAATTGGCATACATCACTGTATAAGTTTAAGGTGTACAGCATAATGATTTGGGTCACATGCATCATGAAATGATTACCACAGTAAGTTTAGTGATCACCCATCTTTTCATTTAGATACAAAAGAAAAAATTTTTAAAAATTCCTTAAGATTTACTCTCAACAACTTTCCTATATAACATACAGAAGTGTTAATTGTATTAATCATGTTGTATATTACATCCCTAGTACTTATTTGTCATACAGTGTAAAGTTGTTGTTTTGATGACCTTCATCCAATTCTCCCTACCCCTATTCCCAGCCTCTGGTAACCACAAATCTTATCTCTCTTTCTACAAGTTTGTTTGTTTGTTGAATTATAATTGACCTACAACACTATGTTAGTCCCTAATTCACAATATAGGATTGATTATTTCTATATATTACAAGATGATTATCACAATAAGTCTATTGTCACCATCTGTCACCAAAGATATTACATTATTATCGGCTATATTACCCATGCTGTACATTTCATCCCTGAGACTCAAGTTTGCATCTCTTAATTTCCCTCATTTATTTATTTCAACCTTTTATCTCCTTTTCTTCAGACAGCCACCTGATTATTCTCTGTATAAGTGATTCTGTTTCTCTTTTGTTATTTTTGTTCATTTGTTCTCTTTTTAAAATTTGACATATAAGAGAAATCATATGGTATTTGACTTTCTCTGTTTGACTAATTTTTTAATTGCACAATACCCTATAGGTTCATCCATGTTCTCACAAATGGCAAGATATCTTTTTTTTTTGGCTGAGTAATATTCCAGTGTGTATGTGTGTGTGTGTGTGTGTGTACATGTGTGTGTCTGTGTGTGTGTGTGTGTGTGTGTGTGTGTCTTGACTATTGTAAATAATGCTGCATTGAACATAGAGGTACATACATCTTTATGAATTAGACTATTTATTTCTTCAGATAAATACCTAGGAGTGGAATTACTGGATTATATGGTAGTTTTATGTTTAATTTTTTTTCAGGAATCTCCATACTGTTTTCCATAGTAGCTATACAAATTTACATTCCCATCAATAGTGCATGAGGGTCCCTTTTCTAACATTTTTGCAAATGCTGAGCATCTTTTCATGTGCCTGTTCGTCATCTGCATTTTGTTTTTAGAAAAATGTTTATTCAGTTATTCTGCCCATTTTTTAATTGAGTTGTTTGGGTTTTTTGATGTTGAGTGTTATAGACTGCTTATATATGTTAGATATTAACCTCTTCCTGGTCATATCCTTTGCAAATATCCTCTGCCATTCGGCAGATTGTCTTTTCATTTTGTTGATGGTTTCTTTTGCTGTGCAAAATTTGTGTTTGTTTTTTTAAGTTTAATCAGGTCTCTCTTTTTTTTTTTTTTTTTTTTTTTTTGCTTTTGTTTCATTGGCTTTAGGAGACAGATTTCAAAAAAAAATTCTTTGATTTATATCAGAGTATTCTGTTTTCTCCTAGGAGTTTTATAGTTTCAGGTATTACATTTAGGTCTTTAATCCATTTTGAGTTTAGATATGTATATCGTGTTAGAGAATGTTCTAATTTCTTTTTTTTTTTTTTTTTTAAGTAAATTTCCAGTTTCCCAGCACCACTTATTGAAGAGATTGTCTTTTTCCATTGTGGATTCTTGACTCCTTTGTCATAGATTGATTGACTGTAAATATATGGATTTATTTCTGGGCTCTCTATTCTGTTCCGTTGAACTATATGTCTCTTTTTGTTCCAGTACCATACTGCTTTGATTACTGTAGATTTCTAGGATAGTCTGAAGTCATGGAGCATGATTCCTCCAGCTTTGTTCTTCTTTCTCAAGATTGTGTTGGCTATTTGGGGTCATTTCTGTTTCCATACAAATTTTAAAATTATTCTAGTTCTATGAAAAATGCCACTCATATTTTGATAGGGTTTGCACTAAATCTGTGGATTTCCTTAAGTAGTATGGCCATTTTAACAATATTGATTTTTTTCCCGTCCAAGAGCATGGTATATATTTCCATCTGTTTGTGTCATCTTCAGTTTCTTTCAACAGTTTACTGTATGTTAATTTTGTACCCTGCAATCTTACCAAATTCTTTGATGTGCTCTAGTAGTTTTTGGGTAGCATCTTTTGGATTTTCTATGTATAGTATTATATCATCTGCAAACAGTGACAGTTTTACTTCTTTCTTTCCAATTTAGATTTCTTTTATTTCTTTTTCTTCTCTGATTACTGTAGCTAGGACTTCCAAAACCATATTGAATAAAAGTGGTGAGAGTGGGCATCCCTGTCTTGTTCCTGATCTTAGAGGAAATGCTTTTGGCTTTTCACTGTTGAGTATGATGTTAGCTGTGGGTTTGTCAGATACAGCCTTTATTGTGCTGATGTATGTTCCCTCTTTGTACACCTTCTGGAGAGTTTTTATCATAAATGGATGTTGAATTTTATTAAAAGCTTTTTATGCATCTATTGAGTTGATCATATGGTTTTTATTCTTCAATTTGTTAATGTGGTGTATCACATTGATTGATTTGCAGATCTTGAAAAATTCTTGCATCCCTGGGATAAATCCCACTCAATCATGGTGTTTGATCCTTTTAATGTAATTGATTTAATGTCAATTAGCTGTTAGTGTTTTGTTTAGGTTTTTTGCATCTATGTTTATCAGTGATATTAGCCTGTAATTTTCTTTTTGTGTGTGTGATATCTTTGTCAGGTTTTGATATCATGGAGATGGAGGCCTCACTGAATGAGTTCAGAAGTGTTCCTTCCTCTGCAATATTTTTTGGAATATTTTCAGATGTTAACTCTTTTCTAAATAGTTGGTAGAATTTACCTGTGAAGCCATTTGGTCCTGGACTTTTGTTTGTTGGGTACTTTTCTTAAATTACTGATTCAATTTCAGTAATGGTAATTAGTCTGTTCCTATTTTCTATTTCTTCCTGATTCATCTCGGGATCCTGTACCTATCTAAGAATTTCTGCATTTCTTCCAGGTTTTTCAATTTTTGGCATGTAGTAGCTGGCAATAGTCTCATAATTCTTTGTATTTATGTGGTGTTGTTTGCAACTTTTCCTTTTTCCTTTTGATTTTATTGATTTGGGTCCTCTCCCTTTTTTACTTGATAAGTCTGAACGTTTGTTATTTTTCGTTGATTTTTTCAAAGAATCAGCTTTTAGTTTCATTGATATTTTTAATTGGTTTTTGTCTCTGTTTCATTTATTTCTCTTTTTTTCCACTAATTTGGGATTTTGTTTATTCTTCTATCTCTGGTTGCTTTAAGTCTAAGTTTAGGTTGTTTATTTGAGATTTTTCTTGTTTCATGAGGTAAGCTTGTATCACTATAAACTTCCCTCTTAAGTACTGCTTTTGCTGCGTCCCATAGGTTTTGGATTGTTGTGTTGTCGTTTTCACTTGTCTTTAATTTTTTTTTTTATTTTATTTTTTCAGTGGTCCTTTAGTTGTTTAGTAGCATATTGCTTAATCTCCGTGTTTGTGGTTTTTGCAAATTTTTTCTTGTTGTTGGCTTCTAATCTCATAGCATTGTGGTTGGAAAAGATGCTTGATATGACTTCAATTTTATTAAATTTACTAAGAATTATGTTGTGGCCTACCATTTATCTATCCTGGAGAATGTCCACGTGCACTTGAAAAGAGTATGTATTCTGATGCTTTCAGGTAGCATGCTCTCTCTCTCTCTCTATTACATATATACTGCTGAAGTCCATTTTGTCTAATGTGCCATTTAAGGCCAGTGTTTCTTTATTTTCTGTCTGCTTGATCTGTCCGTTGATGTATCTGGGGTGTTAAAGTCTCCTACTATTATTGTGTTACTGTTGATTTCTCTTTTTATGTTCATTAATATTTTCCTTACATATTTAGGTACTTCTATGTTGGGTGCATAAATACATATAATTGTTATATCTCCTTCTTGGATTGATCTTTTGATCATCATGTAGTGTCCTTTTGTATCTTGTAACAGTCTTTATTTTAGCATTGTAGTCTTTATTTTAAAGTCAATTTTGTCTGATATAAATATTGCTACTCTGGCTTTCTTTTGATTTCCATTTGATGGAATACCCTTGTCCATCCCCTCACTTTCAGTCTGTGTGTGTCTCTATATCTGAAGTGAATGTCATCAGCCACTCTATGTCTTTTGACTGGAACATTTTGAATGTTCATTAACATTTAAGGTAATTATCGATACCTATGTACTTACTGCCATTTTGTTAATTGTTTTGGATTTGTTTTTGTAGGTCTTTTTTTCTCCTTTCTTCTTCTTTTGTTCTCTTCTCTTGTGATTTGATGTCTATCTTTAGTGCTATGTTTGGATTCCTTTTTCTTTTTTGTGTATATTTCTATTATTGATGTTAAGTTGCAATTACCATGATGTTTTTGTATGGCAGTCTATATATATATGTGATTGTTTTAAGTTGTTGATTTCTTAATTTAAAATGCATTTTAAAACCTTTCATTTATACTCCCCTCCCCTCACAATGATTGCTTTTGATATCACATTTTACACCTATTTGTTTTGTGTATCCCTTAACTGCTTATTTTGGATACAGGTGATTTTACTACTTTTGTCTTTTAACCTCCCTACTAGTTTTGTGTGTGGATGATTACCTACCTTTACTATATATTTGCCTTTACTTGTGACATTTTTCACTTTACAATTTTCTTGTTTCTAGTTATGGTCTTTTTTTTTTTTTTTCCTATAGAAGTTCCTTTAACATTTGTTGTAAAGCCTGTTTGATGCTGCTGAAGTATTAAATTTTTCTTGTCTGTAATGCTTCTGATCTCTCCATCAAATCTAAAGGAGAGCTTTGCTGGATAGAATATTCTTGGCTGTAGGTTTTCCCTACATCTTGAATATATATCCCTATATATATATCATACCACTTCTTTCTGTTCTGCAGAGTTTCTGCTGAAAAATCAACCAATAGCTTGTAGGAGCTCCCCTGCATGTAATTTGTTGCTTCTCCCTTGCTACTTTTACTATTCTCTCTTTATATTTAATTTTTGTCATTTTAACTACAGTATGACTTGGTGTGTTCCTCTTTGGGTTAATCCTATAGGGGACATTCTGAGCTTCTTGGAACTGAGTGACTGTTTTCTTTCCCAGCTTAGGGAAGTTTTCAGCTATTATGTCCTCAAATATTTTCTCAGGTCCTTTCTCTCTCTCTCTCCACCTTCTGGGACCCGTATAATGTGAATATGGTGATACTTGATGCTGTCCCAGAGGCCTCTTAAACTGTCTTATTTCTTTTCATTCTTTTTTTTTTTCTTTTTTCTGTTCAGCAGGAGTAATTTCCACTACCCTATCTTCTAGCTCACTGATCCATTCCTCTCATTTATTCTACTATTGATTCTGCCTAGTGCATTTTTTATTTCAGTTATTGTATTCTTCATCTCAGTTTGGTTGTTCTTTATATTTTCCAACTTCTTGTTAAAAAACTCCTAACGTCTTGTTCTGTGCATCCATTCTCTTCTCCGATTTCTCAGTCATCTTAGGATTATTACTCTGAACTCTTTCTCAGGTAGATTGCCTGTCTCCACTTCACTTAGTACTTCCTCTAGGGGTTTATGTTACCCCCTTGTCTGGGACATGTTCCTCTGCCACATCATTTTGTCTAAGTTGCTATTCATATTTTTATGCATGTAGTAGGTTAGTTACATTTCTTGACCTTGGAGAAGTGGCCTTTTGCAGGAAATACTCTACACATCTCAGCAGTGCATGCATCTCCTGTCATCCCAGCTATATGCTCTAGGTGTCGCCCTAAGGGGGCTGCATGGCTTCTTCTGTAGCAGGCTGGGCATGTGGGCAGCTTGGTGGGCTTTGTTGGCCCCTGGGTCAGTTGGTTGCCAGGCCCTACCCTGCGTGGATGCTGTTGGCTGCTGGTTAGTGGGGCCTGGTTACAAAGCAGCTTACTGCAGAAACTCAGGGGGTCCTGGAGCTAGTGCTGGCTCACTATGGGCAGAGTCAGGGTCCAGAAAACTACAGCATCGTTATCCCTACGACTGGTGAGTGCAGCCCTGTTCTGGGGTTAGTGCTGGACTACTAGCGGGAAGAGCCAGGACCTAGAATATGCCTGCAGGGCCCTAGGATCCCAGAGTGGTGTCAGATTGCTGGTGGGGGATGCCAGCTCATTCCTCACACAGTTGGGTAACAGGTCCAGGCTGTTCCAAAGTTTTGTTGGCCTGCTAGTGGGCAGGGCCAGTGTCCAGCTGGTCTCAGGGTAGGGTTTGGCCTGTTGCAGGCAGTGTAGCTCTGTAGGACAGGAACTGTGATTTTCTTGTGTTTGGTGATGGTCCATTGGAGGGTGAGACTGGTCTAGAGGCTTGTGCAGGTTTCTCAGAAGGTGGGGTCAGTGCTTACCACTAGTGGGCAGAGCTGTCTTGGCCCTCTGGTGGGCAGGGCCACATGTAGAAACATGTCAGAGCCAGTTGTAGGCTCAGAAAGTTCTTAGGCAGCCTGTCTGCTAACGGGTGAGGCTCTGTCCTTTCCCAGTTATTTGTTTGTCTCAAGGCATCTGCACACTGTCACCTACAGGCTGTTGGGCTGGGCCATGTCTTGGCGCTAATGGGCTAGAAGGTGGATGCCACACATTGGCACCTGCCAGCACTAGCTTCCTCACCATAGAACGAGCTCCCAAATATGGCTGCTGCCAGTGTCTATGACCCCACGCTGAGCACAGCCACCCCCTACCTCTCTGCTAGACTATCCAAGACCAGCAGGTAGGTCTGGCCCAGGCTCCTAATTAATTACTGCTTTTGTCCTGGTCCTAGTACATGTAAAATTTTGTGTGAGCCCCTTAAGAGTTGAGTCTATTTGTCAAAGTCCACTGGGACTCCTGAAATTAAGCCCCATTGGCCTTCAAAGCCAAATGCTCTGGGGGTTTATCTTCCCTCTGCAGGACTCCCAGGCTGGGGAGCTCAACGTGGGGCTCAGAGCTCTCACTCCTGTGGGAGACCTCTACCCTATAATTAATCTCGAGTTTGTGGGTCACCCACTCAAGGGTATGGGACTTGATTATACTGCAGGTCCACCCCTCTTTCCTGTCTCCTTGTGGTTCCTTCTTTATGCCTTTTCTGGTAGATTTTGGTCTTTTCATAGACGGCTGTTCTGCATTGGTTGTGGTTTTGGTGTGCTCAAGAGAGGAGGTAACTCCGGGTCTTTCCACTACACCGTCTTGGCTGATCTCCTCCTGGCATTTTTTCTTTCTTCAGTGACCCATTGGTTGTTTAGTAGTATTAGTGTTTAGGCCTCCAAGTGTCTGTGTTTTCTGAAATTTTCTTTTTCTTGTAGTTGATTTCTAGTCTCATATTGTTGTGGTCAGAAAGGTATTTGATATGAGCTCAATCTTTTTATATAATAGAAATAAAGAAGTTAGAATCATTTTAGTCTCAGTTCAGCTAGAAATAAAGAAGTTAGAATCATTTTACTCTCAGTTCAGCTTGAGATGCTTTGCTTAAAAGATTGAGTGGGAGAAGAATTCCTTAATTCCAATATTCTGACTGTTGCTTAGGACAATAATGCCAGGGAAAAGAATTTATTGCAAAAAGTCTACCCCCACACACATAAACACACATGAAATATAATGTAGTTAAGATCTCAAAAGTAGATCAAAATGTTTCATTGCATAAGTCTTTAGCCAGCAGAATTGCAAACTTTTCTTTCAGTGTCTGACTAATTCATATAACAATTATTACAAAATGCCTTACATGTGTTCTTGTGCCATCCAGTATCCACATTTTCACCAGAATTATCTTCCCCAGGCTATAAATTGGGTCATGGTTCTGTTTCACTTATTGTTACTTTAACTCCCAATCACATACAGGAAAAATCTAAGCTCTGTAAACACATAGAAGTCAACTTACAGTCAGCCCATGCTGCCCTGTACACCCAAATTATTTAGAGATCCCAAGACACAGTATCCTGGTTCATGCCCAAATGCTTTGTGAGTGTTGTTCCACGTGCCTGAAGTGTTATAGTCTCCCTTGTCTGTCCATCCAACCCAGAGCTGCCCTCTCTTGGCACGTCCTGCCCATAAGAACCTCTCCTTCCTACTGGGACCTATGCAGCTTCTCACACCTACACTTTATAGGCGCTTGTTGATCTAGTATTTGTCTTTTCTGCTGACTAACCTGGGAGCTCCTGGGGGACAGGGACTGTGCCACGTTTGCCTGTATTCTCATCCCAGCCCAGCACTTGGAACGTGTAAGGTGCTCAGCGAACCCCTGCTGAATGTGTGAATGAGTGGATGGGCATGCTATCACATGAAGAGGGCCCCTAACCACGAGTTGGAATCTCAGTCCATGGTTGGTTCTGCTTCATATGCTGTCTCTGACTCACTTTGTAGAGGACAGTTCACTATTATTAGCCCAGCTTCATAAGCACTGGGCTTCCATGGCGGGTATTTGCTTCCTCACACGCAGAGACGTACTCCTGACCCCAGCTTCACTGGGTGCCTTTTTTCAAGCAGCTGTTCTTTAAGAGGAGGACTTTGCCTCCCCATTAATCCTGAAATCGTGGAAAGACAGTAGGAGAGTCATGAAATGCATGTAAAACACTTCACCTTGGGCAAGGCCCATTCTAAGTGCTTAGTAAGTGTCAGCTGCTATTATTATCTGAGTGTTTAAAGACTTCCATAGGTAAAAAATACTTTTCAGTTTTATTGTTGACCAGTTGATATTGCTCTCAACTTAAATCATAAATATTTCATGTCTGTTTGTTTAGAATTCCATTCTATCTTTTTTCTGTTTTATCTGTTGAGAGGAGCCTAGATCTGGGAAGTAAAAATGAGCAAAGAAAAACATAAAATGTGAATTAGAAAACAAAATTGATGAGATTATGCACTTGTTTCACCTTATTTTATAGTTTAATCATTTCTCCTAAAGTTGCATTTGTTTTGCTTGTTAATGTCTCCCTAAATGCTACATTTGTATGTAGCATTTCTATTACATCAGCTTTGAGGTTTGGCTAACTGCTCTCAACCTCCCACTGAAGATAAGGAGTCTAATTTCTGAGATTTGCTTGAGCTCTAGGAATGGACATCTGTTCGTCTCAGTCTCTGTGGTCTCCCTGTCTTATGGAAAATATGATGAACCTTGAATATTTTTCTTCTTTTGGCCACAGGGGAAATAATTCTGGCCACAGATACAGAACAGAAAAATAATCTGAGCTTTTCCTGTGCCATTGATTTACACTTTGTGGTTTCTTTTCATTTTTGTGTGGTTGATTGTTGATGTAGACATAAGCCAGACTTCTATTACTGATGACCCAATTTTGAGTTTAAGTAACTCAACATTTATAAAATGCACTGAAACAAATTGCACTTGTTAGATAGCTTTCTGCTTGACTTTTACTCAACCATACAAACAGTAAATTGCAGAAAGTGGTTCTCTGCATAAATGCATCTATGTCAATCAATGAATCTAATAAATATTTTTAAAGTTAAAATTAAGAATGATTAACATACATGCAAGACTAGCAGTTTATTTCTGTGGAGAGAAGTTTTATAGATAATGAAATGGAGGTTTTTAGTTGTTCAAGTGGAAAGACTTAGAACTCTAGAGACAGATTAATTCTGAGTTAGATAATGTTGTGATGTGCTATGTTACCTTCAGGAAATAATGTAAGTTCTCTGACCTTCCATTCCTGCATTTGGAAAAAGGGAGTAATGGAACAGGATTCATAGGGTTGCTTGGGGATTTGGAATTTAGAAATATGGAAAGGATTAAGCACAGATTAGGTGTTCAATTAGTAATTATTTCTCATTCTTGTACCCTTTCCTCTGAAACTTTGTCCTCTTCACAAAACAATCGCATGTGTGCCTGTATCTGTCCATACAAGGTTGCAGCTATGCAGTGGCCTGGTGAGAAGTGTCAAAGTGAAATGATTTGGTGAAATTATATGAGCACATGTATGTGGCATTTATTGGGTCTAGGCAGTACTGCTCATGACCCTTCATTTTAATAATGAGAAGGATACATGGTCAGAAATTTTCACAGTGGGCAGGATGCACTGGAATATACTATGGTAATGTGTGTTAAATACTCTGTCTCATTACAAGTTAACAGTTAACAGCATTGGAAACTTATTATGTTCAGTGGAAATAACTCAAGATATTGTGGGCCACTGATACACCTCATGGAAAATTACAAGGGATCTCCTGAAGTTAACATGAGCTACCAGTGCGCAAAGTAGATAACACAATTATGTTTTCCCAGCCGTGCGCAGGTTCGGGGGATTTCACTTTGATCTACTTCACTTTGAGAACTGGCTCCTTGCCATGCTTTAGCTCTGTATTCCCTTCTGGATTCTATATTTTAGTACTTTTTTTAGGTCATGAAGTTATTATTTGATGCTCTGTGAGTTGGATAAAAGAGCCTCTGCAGGTGGGAACAAGGCTTTAGCAACTTCAGGAAGGAGAAGGCTGCCTTTGATGGCTCTCTGCACAGGGCGGTGGGGGCAACACACATAATGACATGGCCAGTGGAAATCAGCAGTAAATACTAATCTCTAAGCCCACGGTTGTCTCTCTGAGGGACTGAAATAGAAAAAGAATTGAGGAGCAGGCCAAAACAAAATTCCAACTGTTTATAAAAGGGGCAGTTGAAAATAAAGAACTCTGGAATGACACATTAGAGCAGAAAAAGTACACTCAGGCCTCACTGTGTGGCCTGTGACAAGTCTGCTACCTCTCGCCTGGAAAAAGAGCGCCGATAGAATGTGGACAGGAATGAAATGAAGCAATGTGTGTAAAACACTTAGGCTGGTATATATTAAATGTTCAATAAATGTTGATATGACTGCTTTCCATTGATAGGCAGCTTCACATAGAGCATTTATCTTCTTTTGGTTTATTAACTTCCCAGATGGGTAGATAATCTCAAGCGGGAGGGTAGTAAAGAGAGAAGAAAGTGATGGGAGGGGAAAATAAATCTCTCAGGGGATAGTTTGGGAAAAGCCATTCTTCTCAGTCTATTAAGTCAGTTACAGCCTACGATGGCCCAGTTTATCCAACTACATAACTTATTCTTTCCAATTTGATTGAACAAACATTTTTAATTGGATACAAAATAGCTAAGCACTGGAGCTCTAGCCGGTTGAATTAGCCATGAGAAAACTTCAGTACGATGACAATGTAAGCACAGGCATTTAACTTTCGTTTTATTCATCACAATCTTCTCCTCACTTAAGGTACACACACACACATCCCTCCAGAATCTTACAGAAATTACCTTTGAAATATGAAACTAGTGGAAAACCTGCAACCAGTTCAGTTCTGGAATCTATAATATGTTCAATCGGACAGTGACATGAAATATCAAGGAATTTCCATCAGGTGGAATGCAGACAGTGCCTGAGTGAAGGAAGACCGGGAGGGCAGCACCATGCAGTCTTCTGGAAGAACAGCATCCTTAGGATTAGATGGAGTCCTTGAAGAGCCCACTGGTAACACTTCCTCACCTCAAAAAGGGCAAAATCAGACAGTGTTTCATAGGTAGGGTTGCCAGATAAAACACAGGATGTAGGGTTGACTTTCAGCTAAACAACAGATTTTTTCTTAGTATAAGTAGGTCTCATTCAATATCTGTGACATATGCAAAAAGGAGCAAAATTTATCTGAGCGTGCTATATTTTTATTTGCTAAATCAGGCAGCCTACTCATGCAGCCACCAAAATTTGAGGCAGTGCTCCAGGCTGGGCTCTGGCCCAGGCACCTAAGATAGACAGATGACAGACACTCATTCAGCTTGTTCCTGAGCAAGTGATCGTGTCAGAACAGAAAAGAACAAAGAAAGCAATGCTTCTGCGCAGAGGAGGAGATCCCTGGTGAAACTGCCTATTACCTCGGCTCTGTCTCCTTTCTCCCAAGACTGCATGTTCTCTGAACATTTATTATAATTTTACAGTAAATGTAATCTCCCTTCATCTGAATATAAAGGTTTTAGGAAGTCATCTGAACCAAGAGCACAGAATCTCTCATTGTCTACTTCGCCACAACTCAATACTGGGTAACCATGAGCCTTCTCCTATATAGACAAACAAAGGACGTAATTAAAAAAGAAAAGACTAAAACACAGAAGTCAGTTTTGAATAATTACTGAATTCCATGATATGGGGTCAGTCAATAGCAGAATTCATGCTAATGAAAACCAAATTAGTAAAGCAGAAAATAAACTTAATAAATATTTTCAAAACTTATAGGCAAAGGGAAGAAAACTACAAGACTTGAGTATAGATTCAGGATATTTTCATCTTTGCAAAGAAACAGAAGATCATACAGTGCAAAGTAATGGACAAGGAAAAAGTAGAAGAAAACTTCCCTGAGATTGAAAAAAAAAAGTATTCAGTCACAGATCTAATAAAGAAAGGCTTCATGGAACTAAAAAAAGCCTTGGCATTGCTGTTTTTGCTTTTGTTTTTTAAGAATAAACATAAAATGCTATAAGTATGCATACACAAAAAATAGTTACTAATTAAACACTAAAATCTAAGCTGTTCTTAGTTTTCTCTAAAGCACTGTTTGAGGTAGCATCATCCATACAGCTCTGAGCAGAGAGGGTTTGATGCAAGAATTCTGTTCTCGGCGGTTTCTGTAATAAGGCAGCAGAAAAACATCCTCAGACATGCAAGGACTCAGAACGTGTACTGCCCTCATATGTCTCCTGGAACAGTTAATTGAAGACACTTTTCAGCTAACTAACAGAAGAAAAAATAAAAGAATTTTTAAAATGGGAAAGTTATTATATGAGATTAAAAGTGAGCAATGAAACTGGATAAACATAGTTAAGCCTAAATGATTATTTCTAGTATGGCATTAAAAATTAATGCAAAATCAGACATTTTTCTAGAAAAGACAATAGATTGCATCAAACCATTAATTTTATAATTATGATCTCTGTCTAAATCCTATATTCTATAAATTTAAAAAATGAAGCAGTTGTAAAGAAAGTGATGGGGATAAAATTTCTCATCTCACACAGGGTAAAAATCTAATTCATTATGATTATAACATGGCTTAATTTTTTAAAATTATAAATTAACTCACTAATAAACTGAAAGCAGAAAATATATTCCAATGTGGTAAAAATCAACATCAGAAATTGAGAAATATGTAAAGAAAATATATTGTCAAAATATTAATAATGACAAACTTTATGGGTTAAAAAAGTAGTTCAGTCCAATTCTGTCTGTAAGGAGCTTAGAAACTGACAAATTTCCCTAAAAAGAAAAAAAGCCGAACAGACTCAAAAATAAACATTTCTTTTTCAATCCATAAGAGAGGGGAAGACACAGGGCAAGATGTTGTCCCAAGATTGGAGAGACTGAAAGGTAAGTGTGCAGAGTCACAGCTTCCCAGAACAGAGACGCAACTGCCATGGGAACCAGCATGGAGCAAAATGGGACTGTAGCTGACGAATTGCTGGAGGCTTGGCATGGACAACATCAAGAATTAAAAACTAGGGGACGCAGTCATAAGGGAGCCCTCCAACACTGTGAGATTTACCTTCCAGAGTGTGATGAGGTTCCCATAGTAAACATCAGAAACTCCCCCGGGCTTCTGGCTGGGGGAGGGGCAAAGGGACCATTTGTGATATACCAGAGCGCTGCGTTCTTGACACAGCCTGCCCTCAGGAGAAATCGACTAACTGGATTGAAACCTACTTGAGGTACAGCTGACTTTGGAACAACACAGGTTTGAACTGTGTGGGTCCACTTATAGGCAGATTTTTTTCAATAAATATATTGGAATTTTTTTTTTGGAGATTTGTGGCAATTTGAAGAAACCCACAGATGAACCACATAGCCTAGAAATAAAAAATAATAATAAAAAGTTAAATATGTCATGAATACATTGTACATACATACACATATATATAAAACATACAAAATGTGTTGCTTATGTTATCAGTAAGGCTTCTGGTCAACAGTAGTAAAGTTTTGGGGAGCTCAATAGTTATACACGGATTTTTGACTGCACAAGGGGTCAGCACCCCTAACCCCCATTTATTTAAGGGTCAACTATATTATCAAAGCCTAACTGACCAGGGGAAGGGAAATACCCGACTCCAACCCACTGTCACCATCCTATCCCACCTAAGGGTGAAGAAGGAAAAAAAAAAAGAAACTGAGAAATACTTGTGAAATTCACAGTCCAGAGGCACAGGCTCATTTAATGGCTGACACTAAATTATAGGACTACAGAACATAGTCCCCCATCTCACCACCACATTACTAAAGGCCTCTTTATAGAAGTTCCTTTTGCCAGTACATGTCCAGCTATCAAGAAAAAATTACAAAGATGACTAGCCAAGAGGCAGAGTAGAAGACCCTGAGCTCAGCGCCTCCACAGGCACACCGTAATTACAGCTATTTACACAGCAAGTACTGATGAGAACAACCTGAATTATGGGAGAAAAGACTTTCCATGATGAAAGATATAAAGAAGGGACATTAATGAGGCAAGTAGGAGGGGCAGAAATGTCGTATAATCAAGATCTACAACCCACCGAGAGGAGGATCATTGCAGAAGTTGTCCCCAAGGAGTGAAGGAGTGAGGGCTCAGAGCCCCGCGTCAGGTCCCGCCCTGGGAAGCTGAAAGTCAGAACATCTGACTTGGAAGACCAGCTGTGGTGCATCTAGCAGAGATGAAGGGCTGTAGGAAACAGAGACCCCACTCTGTTTGTTTTGGGGGGGGGAGGTAATTAGGTTTATTTATTTAGTTATTTTAATGGAGGTACTGGGGATTGAACCCAGGACATCACGCATGCTAAGCATGTACCCTAACCACTGTGCTATACCCTCCCCGCTCCGAAAATCCACTCTTAAAGGACACAGACAAAATCTCGCACGCTCTGAGTCATAGCACAGAGCCAGTACATTGAAAGGGGCCTGGGGCAGACCTACTTTCTAATCTTGGAGAAGCCTCCCAGAGAAACAGGAGGCCACTGGGACTCCCCCCCAGAGACACTGACAATGGTAGCAGCCATCTGGGGGAACTTGTTCTGCCACGATGTCACTGGCACTGGCAAGCCCTGTTTGGTAGCCCTGTCTCTAGTCTGTTGATACTGGTACTCAGCCCCACCCACCAGCCAGTTAGTACCAGATCCGGCACCCTCAAGTCCAAACATCCACTCTCTTGGGGACCCAACCCCACCCACCAGTGGGCCGGCACCAGCCAGAGGCCCCCACTGGGCCTCCAACAAACTGCCCCATACATAGCGCCGAGTTATTTTCAAAGAGTTTTACAAATATATAATACCACAAGCAGCGATGTATGACATCTTCCCCAGCATTGTGCATTTTTATATTAAAACTTTCTTTTGCATTTGTTACTTTAATAATGATACAAAGCAGGGCATTTTGGCCTCGGGAAATGATGGAAATGTTAGCTATCTTGATTGTGGTGGTGGTTTCATTGGTGTATACCTCTATCAAAATTCATCAAAATGTACATCTGAAATATGTGTAGTTTACTGTACAGGAATCATACCACAATAAAGGTGTTAAAATATACATATGAGAAAATGAACAGCATCATAAGTGTGCAATTTATGCAAACTGACACCAAAATGCCCTGCTTTGTAAAACCTGGTTTTGAAAGCCATTGGGCTTTATGTTTGGGAGAGCCAGAGGGCTGTAGGAAACAGAGACTTCACTCTTAAAGTGAGCACACAAAACCTCACATGCTCCAAGACCCAGGGCAGAAGCAGTAATTGAAAGGAGCATGGATCAGATCCACCTGTTGATCTTGAAGAGTCTCCTGGAGAGGCAGGAGGCAAGTGGAACTCACCCTGGGGACACAGATGCTGGGTGTAGCTATTTTTGGGAGCTCATTCTACCACAAGGACACTGGTGCTGGCAAGCACCATTTTGGAATCCTTCCTCTAGCTAATTAGTGCCGTAACCTGGCCCCACTCACTAGCTTATTAGCACCAGAACTGGAACACCTCAGGCCAGATAGCTACCCAGGTGGGTCACAGCCTCACCCACCAGCAGGCTGGCTGCCTTAGGACCCCTAAGCTCCTATTTGTTCCAGGACCTGGCCCTGGCCACCAGTGTACTTGCAGTAGCGCCAGGGTTCCCAGAGCCTGCAGCCAGAGACCATAGGACCCAATTCTGCCCATCAGCGAGCCGACACTAGCCCTGGGACCAGCCTCACCCATCAGTGGGCAGGCACCAGACCCAGGGCATGTTGAATCCCACTGTGCCTACCAGCCAGCCAACACCAACCACCAGGATCCTGGAGCCTGAGATTCTGGCCCTGACTCTGTCTACCAGTGAGCCATCACTAGACACTGGACTCCCTGGACATTGGTCCCACCCACCAACAGGCCAAAACCAGCTCTGGGATCCCCACGGCCATGAAGCCCAGGACTCTGAGACCTGGCTCCATTCACCAGTTGCAGGCACTAGCCCCAGGACAACCTGGGTTTCAGCACTGCCCACCAGTGTATCAGCACCAGTTCCTCAGGACCTACAGCCAAAGGCCCCAGAAACTAGCTCTGTCCACTAGTGGCTGTGCATGAGCTGTGGGATCCTCATGGTCCTGACCCCACAACCAGCAGTTGAATACCAGCCCCAGGACCACCTCAACCCATAGTCTGCCATGTCAGAACTTAGCTCATCCACCAGCAGGCCATTACCAGCTCCAAGACACCTTGGGCCCCTCATCCAGCCACTCCAGGATCTGGCCCCACTCACTGTCAGGACGACACCAGCTTTGGGACAGCCTACCCCTGCTGCTAAGAACCAGCCCTATTCATCAGCAGGCCACTGCTGGATTAGGGACCGCCAGCCCTGCAGCCAGCCACCCAGGACATGGCTCCACTACCAGCAGTTGGCAGTCTCCTTACATGACAGGGCCTTGAAATCAGTCAGAGCAGGGCTGAGCCACACTGACCAGACAGCCCACAGCAGTCAGCCCATCATAAGAGAAGGACCCATGCAACTGACATAGGGGGCACCTCTAAAGAATACAGCTCTGGTGACCAGGGGAGAACATTCTGGGAAGCATCTCATACCCAGTCACTTGTCCAAGGTCAGGAAACATAACTAATCTACCAAATGCATAGAAATACAAACAGTGAATTAAGCAAAATGAGGTAACAGAGGAAAATGTTCCAAATGAAGGAACAAGATAAAACTTCAGAAAAGTCTCAAACAAAATGAACCCAAAGAGGTTCACAACAAGATACATTATAATTAAAATGTCAGAAACTAATTATAAATGGAATACTAAAAGCAGCAAGGGAAAAGAAACTAGTTATGTACAAGGGAACTCCAGTAAGGCTATCTATCAGCTGGCTTTTTAGCGGAATCTGCACAGACAGAAGGGAAAGACTTGAAATATTTCAGGTGATGAAGGGGAAAAACCTACAACCAAGATTCCTCTACCAACAAGGCTTTCATCCAGATTGGACGGTGAGATAAAAGGTTTTAGAGACAAGCAAAGCTTTAAAAGTTCTGCACCATAAAACCAACTTTACAAGAAATGTTGAAGAGTCTTCTCTAAGCAAAAAAGAAGAGGCCCAACTGGAAGTTTAAAATTTAATAAAGGAAAAATCTCATTGGTAATGACAAATATACAATTAAATAATAAATCAACCAAATATAAAGCTAGTAGGAAGCTTAAAAGACAAAGGGAGTAAAAATCATCTACATGCAATGAGTAGTTAATGGGTACGCAAGACGAAAATATGTAAAATACAATGTCAAAAACAGTAAATGTGAGGGAGGGTAGTAAAAGTGCTGAGTTGTTAAAACACATTAACTTAAGAAATCAGTGACTTTAAACATGCACTTTTTAATATAGTTTGCTATATATAAACTTTGTGGTAACCACAAACCAAAAGTCTGTAATAGAGTCACGCACACAAAAAGAGAAAGAAATCCAAACATAACACTAAAAATTGTCCTCGAATCACAAGGGAAGAGAGTGAAAGAAAAAAGAAACCCACCCCCCAAAAAAACCTACAAAAACAACCCCAGTACAAGTGAGAAAATGACAATATGTACATACTTATTAATAATTCACTGTAATCTGACTAAATGTTCCAACCAAAATATAGAGTGGCACAATGGGTACAAAAAATAAGACCCATATGTATGCTCCCTACACAAGACTCGTTTCAGATCTAAAGACACACAAACTGAAAGTGAGGGGAAGGAGAAAGGTATTCCATGCAAATGAAAAGGAAAAGAAAGCCAGGGTAGTAATGCTAATACCAGGCAAGACAGGCTTTAAAACAAAGACTGTAAAAAGAGACAAAGAAGGACAACACATGACAGTCAAGGAACTAATCCAATAACATATAACAATTATAAATATATATGCACCCAAATTTGGAGCAATACATAAAGCAAATGTTAATAAATGTAAAGGGAGAAATTTACATTAACACAATAATAATAGGGAATCTTAATACCCCATTTACATCAGTGGACATATCATCCAGACAGAAAATCAACAAGAAAACATTGGTCTTAAACAACATGTTGCACCAAATGAACTTCAGAGATAGACGTAGGACAATCCATCCAAAAGCAGCAGAGCACACACTGCTTTCATGTATGGAACATTCTCCAGGCTAGAACACATGCTAAGCTACAAACAACTCTCAGTAAATTTAAGAAGAATAAAGTCATACCAAGCACCGTTCTGACCCCATTATCAGACTAGAAATCAACTACAAGGAAAAAACTTCAGAAAACACAAACACATGGAGTCCAAACACTATGCTACTAAATAACCACTGAGGAAACCAAAGAGGAAATCAAAAAATACCTGGAGACAAATGAAAATGAAAACACAACTATACAATATCTATGGGACATAGCAGAAGCAGTTCTAAGAGGAAACTTTACAGTGATTCAAGCCTACCTCAGGAAGCAAGAAAAATTTCAGATAAAAACCTAACCTTATACCAAAAGAAACTGGAAAAAGAATAAAACCCAAAGTCAATAATAGGAGGATAGAAATCATAAAGATTGGAACAGAAGTAGATGAAGTAGAGACGAAAAGAAAAGATCAGTGAAATTGAGAGCTGGTTGCTTGAAAAGATTTTTTTTTAAAAAGGTAAACCTTTAGCTAGACTTATCAGGAAAAAAATGAGATGAGAGTGGCCAAGATGATGGAGCAGAAATACCCTGAGCTCAGTTAATCCCAGGAGCACAGCAAATCACAACTATCCAACTATCTGCAGAAAAACCATTGATGACAATGACTTGAACCTACCAGAAAAGACCTTCTACGACTAAAGAAGGAGCTACAACAAAACTGGTAGGAGGTGTGGACTCATGATATAATCAAACTGGGGAGTCTCCAGGAGAAGCAGGGGGCTACTGCTCCCCTGGGGACATAGATCCTGGTGACCACCACATTTGGGAACATTAAACCACATGACCACTGCTGCTGGTGGCTGCCATCTTGGCTCCTCAGTGCCAAGACCAAGCCCCACCCAACAGCCTGTAGGCACAAGTGCTAGGACACCTCAGGCCAAAAACTAACTGGGCAGAGACACAGCCCCACCCATCAGCAGACGGGCTGCCTAAAATCTTCCTGAGCCCACAGCCACCTCTAGACATACCCCTAGACATAGTCCTGCCCATCAGAGGGCCGAGACACAGCTCCACTCACCAGTGGGCAGGCACCAGCCCTTCCTTCCAGGAAGTCTGCACTATCCTCTAGTCCAACCTCATCCACCAGGGGGCAGACATATAAGATCAAGAAACTACAATCCCATGACCTGGACACAGCCCACCTACAGCAGGCCAGACCCTGCTCTGGGACCAGCTGGGCCCTGACCCTGCCCATTAGCAGTCCAGCACAAGCTTTGGGACACTCCAGGTCTCATAACCAAATGTATCAGGAACCGGTGCGGCCCTTACAATGTTCTGAAATGAGCTCTGGGATCCCTGGCCCTGCAGCCAGACTCGGGGAACAGCTCTGCCTGTCAGTAGTGTGACACTATCCCCAGAACCTGGCTTCACCTGCCAGTGTGTGGGCAACAGCCCCAGAGGCTTTGAGACACTCACTGTGCCCACCAGTGAGCCAGCAGTAGTCCCAGGGCCTCCGAGGATTCTGCAACCATTTTTCTCATGGCCAGGTCTCACTAAACATCAGCCAACAGCATCTGCACATGTCAAGGTCTAACAACCAGCTGGGCAAGGGGCCAACCAAGTCTACAAGACTGCCACGTAGTCAGCTCACTACAACAGAAGGAGCCATGAAGCCCTCTTAGGGGGCACACCTGGAGCGCAGAGCTTGGGTGATGAGAGAGGAGCGCACCGCTGGGACTACTTAGGGTGTCTCCTACAGAAGGCCACTTCTCCAAGACAGAGAAACATAACTAACCTACCACAGACATAAAAATACAAACAGCAAGTTAGACAAAATGAGGTGGCAGAGAAACATGTTCCAGACAAAGGAACAAGATAAAATCCCAGAGGAAGAACTAAGTGAAGTGGAGATCGGTAATCTGCCTGAGGAACAATTCAGAGTAATAATGATGAAGATGATCAAAAAACTTAAGAGGAGAATGGATGTGCAGAGAAGTTAGAAGTTTTCAACAGCTGGAAAATATAAAGAACAACTAAACAGAGATGAAGAGTACAATAACTGAAATGAAAAACACACTAGAAAGAATCAATAGTAGAATAAATGATACAGAGGAACGGATCAGTGAGCAAGAACACAGAGTAGTGGAAATCACTCCTGCTGAACAGGAAAAAAAAAAGAAATGAGAACAGTTTAAGAGACCTCTGTGCACTATATTCACATTATAGAGGTCCCAGAAAGTGGAGAGAGAGAGAAAGAAAGGGCCTGAGAAAATATGTAAAGACATAATAGCTGAAAACTTCCCTAACCTGAGAAAGGAAACAGTCACCCAATCCCAGGAAGCTCAGAATGTCCCCACCGGATTAACCCACAGAGGGACGCACCAAGACACACTGCAAATACAACAATAAATTAGATTATAGAACAGACTAGGGGAGGGAGGTGGGGCATTAAACATGTTGAGAGGTGGGAGGTACAAGTTCTTGGGTGAAAGATAGGTTCAAGGATGTATCATACAATACAGGAAATATAGCCAATATTTTGTAATAACTGAATATAGAAAGTAACTTTTAAAATTGTGTAAAAATAAGCAATTAAAATATATAAGATGAGGAAAACATTAAAAAAGAGGATATTGATAGAAATACAAAAAGAAAAAGAAAAAAGAGGGAGAGGGCCCAAATCAATAAAATCAGAAATGAAAAAGGAGACGTTGAAACCACCCCACATAAATACAAAGGATCATAAAGGATTAGTAAAGACAATTGTTTGTTAATAAAATGAGCAACCCAGAAGAAATGAAAAATTGTTTAGAAATGTACAACTTTCCAAGACTGTACCAGAAAGAAATAGAAAATATACACAGACCAATTGCCAGGAATGAAATTGAATCAGTAATAAAAAATGCCTACCAAACAAAAGTCTAGGGCCAGATTCCTTCACAGGTGAATTCTACCAAATATTTAGAGAAGAGTTAAAAATCTATCTTTCTCAAACTGTTCAAAAAAATAGAAGAGGAAGGAATACTTCCAAACTCATTTAATGAGGCTACTATCACCCTGATATCAAAACCAGACAAATTATCACAAAAAAATAAAATATAAGCTGATAACACTGATGAACGTAAATACAAAAATCCTCTAGAAAACATTAGCAAACTGAGTACAATACATTAAAAGGATCATACATCATGATGAAGTGGGATTTATCGCAGAAATGCAAGGGTGGTCCGTTATCTGCACATCAATCCAGGTGATGCATCACATTAACAAACTGAAGAATAAAAGTCATATGATTATCTCAGTAGATGCAGAAAAAGCTTTTTATGAATTTCAACATCCATTGATGATTTTAAAAACTCTCCAGAAAGTGGGCATAGAGGGAACATATCTCAACATAGTAAGGCCACATATGACAAGCCCCCATCCTTAATGGTGACAAGCTGAAAGCATTTCCTCTAAGATCAGGAACAAGACAAGGATGCCCACTCTTGTACTTTTACTCAGCATAGTACTGTAAGTCCTAGCCATAACAATCAGATGAGGAAAAGAAATATAAAAATACAAATCAAAAAGGAAAAAGTAATACTGCTAGTTTGCAGATGACATGATACTATATATAGAAAAATCTAAAGATGCCACCAAAATTCTGTTAGATCTCATTAATGAACTCAGTAAAGATGCAGGATACAAAAGTAATATATGGAAATCTGTTGTTTCTTTACACTAGAACAATTAAAAAGAGAAATTAAGAAAACAATCATATTCACAATTGCATTAAAAATAAAATAACTAGGAATAAATCTAAAGTGGAGATAAAAGATCCATACTCAGAAAACTGAAAGACATGACAAAAGATACTGAATATGACACAAAGAGATGGAAAGATAAACTGCTCATGGAGTGGAGGAATTAATATTGTTAAAGTGACCACATTCCTCAAGGCAATCTACAGATTTAATGCAATCCCTATCGAATTACCCAGGACATATTTCACAGAACTAGAGCAAATCAGAATAAAATTTACATGGAACCACAAAAGACCTAGAATTGCCAAAGCATTACTGAAGAAAAAGAAGGAGGCTGGAGGAATAACTCTCCCAGACTTCAGACAATACTATAAGCTACAGTCATCAAGACAGCATGGTATTGGTACAAAAACAGACATATGGACCAATGGAACAGAATAGAGAGCCCGGAAATGAACCCACAAACTTTTGGTCAACTAATCTTCGACAAAGGAGGCAAGAATAAAAGATAATCTCTTCAGCAAATGGTGTTGGGAAAACTGGACAGCAGCATGTAAATCAGTGAAGCTAGAACACTCCCTTACACTATATACAAAAATGAACTCAAAATGGATCAAAGACTTAAACATAAGACAAGATACAATAAACCTCCTAGAAGAAAATACAGGCAAAACATTATCTGACATACATCTCAAAAATGTTCTCCTAGAACAGTCAACTCAAGCAATAGAAATAAAAGCAAGAATAAACAAATGGGACCTAATGAAACTCACAAGCTTCTGCACAGCAAAGGAGACCATAAGTAAAACAAAATGACAACCTACAGAATGGGAGAAAATTTCTGGAAATGATGAAACTGACAAAGGCTTGATCTCCAGAATATATAAGCAGCTCATACGACTTAATAAGAAAGAAACAAATAACCCAATCCAAAAATGGTCAGAAGACCTAAACAGGCAATTCTCCAAGGAAGAAATAAAAATGATCAATAGGCATATGAAAAAATGCTCAATATCACTAATTATTAGAGAAATGCAAATCAAAACTGCAATGAGGTATCACCTCCTACCTGTCAGAAAGGCCATCATTAAGAAGTCTATGAATAATAAATGGTGGAGAGGGTATGGAGAAAAGGGAACCCTTCTACACTGTTGATGGGAATGTAAATAGGAACAGCCACTATAGAGGACAATATGGAGTCCCCTTAAAAAACTAAAAGTAGACTTACCATATGATCCAGCAATCCCACTCCTGGGCATATATCCAGGGAAAACTACAATTCAAAAAGACACTTGCACCCCTACACTCATAGCAGCACTGTTTACAATAGCCAAGATGTGGAAACAACTTAAATGTCTAACAGATGACTGAATAGAGAAAATGTGCTGTATATATACAATGGAATATTAGTCAGCCATAAAAAGAATGAAATAATGCCATTTGCAGCAACATAGATGGACCTAGAGATTACCATATTAGGTGAAGTAAGTCAGACAGAGAAAGACAAATATCATATGATATCACTTACATGTGGAATCTTAGAAAAATGATACAAATTCTATTTACAAACCAAAAACAGACTCATGGATGTAGGAAACAAACTATGGTTACCAAAGGGGAAAGGATGGGGATAGATTAATTAGGAGTTGGGGTTTAAGAGACACACATTACTATATATCAAATAGATAAACAACAAGGACATTCTGTACAGCACAAGGAACTGTATTCAATTTCTTATAATAACACATAATGGAAAAGAATCTGAAAAGAAAAAATATATGTATATGTATATGTATATGTATATGTATATGTATATGTATAAATGAATCACTTTGCTGTACACCTGAATCTAACATTGTGAATCAACTACACTTCAATAAAAAATTTAAAAAATAAGCTAGGTGGATGTAATATATTGACTAATTATGGTCAATAATATTGTAATAACTTTATAGGGGGACAGATATTTACTAAACCTATTGTGGTGATCATTTCATAATGTATGCAATTGTCAAATCATTATGTAGCACATCTAAAACTAACTTAATATTGTACATCAACTATGGTTCAATAAAAGAATTACATACAATAGAGGACTGCCAACAGCATTACCAGATCATTTCTTCTTTACATTTGAGGGTAAGGGAAAAGTGAGAAGCCTGTTTCTCAATACCACCCCTTTATACCGGGAGTACACTTGTTTGGAGAAAAAGAACTCGTGGCCTTTGCCCTACACGGGTTTAGGAGCACAGAGAAGAGGCCTGAGCCCAAGGGCAGGCTCTGGGGAGGCATGAACATTACACCTAGTCAACCCAGCCCCATGCTCCCTATAAGAAAGGGTTGAAACAATTTCCCTCTAAGTGTGTGCATTAGAATCCTGGGAGTGTTTTTATTAAACGTGCAGAATTCCTGGTCCAATCTCCACATATTAAAAACAGTTGCATGATCTTGTGCAGTTACTAAATTTTTCTGTTTCAGTAAACACTGAAAATGTACCAGAGAAAAACAAAGGTAGCAACAGTAACTGTTAAGGGATTGTTTTAAGATTATAAGGATTTCTTCTTTATCGTCTTCAAAGTATTATTTTTAATAAAGTTCTTTATGAGCTATTAAGTTTTAAAATGAATTTAAATATTTTATAATTATTTTATTTAAATTTTGAAAAGTGGAGACGTTCCCTTTTCATCATTTGCTTACATACCCCATTGAGACTGTTGGTTTTCTTTCTGTGTTTAGGATTCAAAATCTAAAATACAAATTACGGAGCCGTCTTGCAGAAGCACCAAATCACCTTCTATAACTGTTTTAAGATAATTCATAGTGAAGTGGCTGTTCGCTCAGCACTCACTGTGCTTCTCACTGCCACACCTTAGGTCTGTGCTATATTTCTAGCAAAGCCAGCCTCTGGGTAAACATGGGTCCATCTGTGCAATTTGACCTGTGCACGGCTGAAATGTGTTCCTAAGAAGTAATAGGTAATTCAACCTAATTTGGCTTGAGCCTCTCGTCAGCTGAGACGAGATTACCAGTGAAGCACTGTTGTAGAGGGTGATTTGGTGCTTCTGACCTACAGGCAGCTGGAGACTCGAGTTGGATCATCTCACCTACGAAATTTCCCCGAGGGCTTCCTGATAATGATTTTAAATGCTAATTACCACATGTAGTCAATGCTCTGATAAAATTGAGAGCATTTTGATTTATGATGGATATTAAGAAAGAGCAAGAATGAAACCCAGTAGAGTTAAAGGATTTAAACACAGTCAGAAGGTTCTGGCACAGAAAGAAATCTGCAAAACCCCTCCTTTTCAATGGCCGTATTTATTTTAGCTCAGAAACACTTTCTCTTCATTACTGCCAGTGGAGCCACTGCAGAAATTCACCCAGTTCTGTCCAAATCTGCAGTCTTAATTTTTTGTTAAAAAAAAAAGTCTTCTCCAACTTGTCAGCAACCCCAGGCACAGTCAGAGGTGGGACTGGCTCCTACAGAGGAGCTCTGAGTGTCTAGGGCGGTCTAATTCTGAGCTAAACAGGCTTGGAAAGGCAGGGCAGTCTGCAGATGGTTCTTCCTGGACCTGCCTAGCTGGAAACGCATCAAAGAGCATCCGGAGATACAGACCAGGAGTTTCTAGCCTCGTTTCAGCCCATCCTAAATCTGGCCCTTTAGGTCATATATTCGCATACCAGATACGCATTTAGTGACATGAGCCCAAGCATGGGTGTCAAGACAAATTGGGCTCAGTGAAACTCCGGCCTTTATATGCTCTGTTAATGTGCTCAATTACATAACATCTCTAAATTACAGCTTCTGTGAAAATGGGGATTATAGCACTAATTCTACATACAGTTGTTACAAACACGAAACGAGTTAAGTGCCTAACACGGGGGTGAGTACTCGGTGTATGCGGACGAAACCATTCTTTCTTTAACAATATTCAGGGTACCCGGGTTTGAGTTTTGCTTTTGCCATTATATGTTCTTGAGCAATAAACATTTCACCCTCTAGTTTTCATTTCCTTCATCTTCAAAATGAGCTGGTAAATCCACATTAGAGTTTCTCGAACTGTTTTAAGAAACTGTTACATTCCACAAAGTGCCTCAGAGGGTATGACTCAGGTGTCTGTTTCGAAAAATATTTTTAAAACTGTAATAGAAAAACATGCACATGTATGTGGGTTACCCACCCATACTTTAGCACATTGATAGACCCTAATAATGTGTAAATATTCTACTTTGAACTTGTAAAATCAATTTACCTAGTGTCCATTTCTAATAGTGGGGGTTCCATTACGTTGCATTTGAAATAAAGAATTCGTTACACTGCTAAAACATTTTGATTGCCACAGAGCTACTGATCTCTGAAGATCTATTCAGTCTATGATTCCAAATAATTGGTTTTCTTAAGTTCAACCAAATAAAAGCAAATACTAGTGTTCCTTACCATTCCCTCGATATGCTACATATCTTGGCATACGGACATTTGAAAGTCAGCACCGTCAGCATCTCTCCCAGATGTAAAACCAATGCTCCCTCGGATTGCTTCGGATGGTTGTTCAGCTATTTAGTCACAGAGAATGTATGTGACATGGCAATTAATGCAGGAACACCTTCCCAATCAGGAATCTGAGCTAAATAAGGATTGCAGATGCTCCTTCCTGCATTATTAAAAAATAACAATACCCTGGTAATGATGGCCGCCTCTGCTCTGCGGAAGCCCCAGTGTGAGTTTCAGAGCAGGATTTGTTTTAAAGAATGCTCTGGCTCAGGCTGCCTGGGTGACACAGATGACTGCTGCTTCCACGCACACATGACAAGCCAAGAGTATAGGACTGTGACTGTGAGCGCCGTTTCAGAAGGGTCTGCACGTTCCCCGCCAGTTGCCTAATCAGTACAAAAGAGAAAAGAATCGTCATTGTTTTTTAGCGGAAATTCTTTAAAAATGAAGTTAGTCTTTCTCTTAGGGACTATTTGCATAAATCAATCTGTGGTTGAGTCCCTACGGAAAACATATTTCATTTATGAACTTTTTCTGTGTCTTTTCGTTTGAAGACAAATGTGATTGATTTTATAAGGCCCATCGTTTGATCAGATTAGTTTATTGGATTAGTCTTTTAAGATCACTGTGATTTATTTGTTTTCCATGAAGTATTTATTTAAGTATTTTATTGTTGCCTATCCTTGTACAATTTTAGGAAGACTGAAGGAAGCGTGTTAGTATACAAGTCAGCATTTGACTATGACCTTGGGTAAAGGCCATATACATTGTATGAGGGAGACACAGTTAATTTTTACACTTAATAGGGCACATCATGGCCCTTTTAGAGCAGTGAAGGCTTAAGAGGAAAACAACATGAACTGTGTTATGTACTGTTTCATATTCAATAAAGTGAAATGTTTGAGGGGAGATACTGAGTTCCCCAATTTAAAAGCCATATGCATTTGTTGCATTGCTTAAGTTTACACTTCAGCCACCAAAACCTTCCACTGAGCTGAAAGGTAATAACTCTATTTAAAATTCTGGTTCAAAGGTTAAGGAAATCGAGTTTAGTTTCAATCAGATGCTCATTAGGATAGAGCCGGTTACAACGTATATTGTGAAGGACTTCATATTGTGTTTAGAAGATAAGGATTATGCATTTTAATTTTTGTATTTATCTGGGAAAAAACTCTCTTCCAAGATTTAAGTTTGGCTTTTTGAAACATTTTGAGGATGCATTATGTATAGCTGTAGGGACTGCTTGCATTAAACATTGGTTTCAGAGACAGAAACCAAGTCTGTCATGCTTCCTGCTAAATTTTCTCTCTCTTGCACAGACCTAAGTCTCAGAACCCATAAGTGTTTGTTGAATGAATAGGGAAAACTGACTGAGCAGAGTGGCCCTGCAGCAGAGCGGCCAAGGACATGAATTTGAAAGACAGAGGAGCACTGTAGAAATTCTCACTCTACCGATACCAGCTCTGTGACTTTACCCAAATGCCTTAACTTTTCTGAGTTCAGGTTCCTCATTTGTAAAATAAAGATGATAATGGCTCCTTCAGAAGATTTCTGCAAGGATTAAGAGAAATAATCACAGCAAAGATGTTAGCAAATGCCTGGCAAGCAGCACGCACTTCATAAATGATGGTTCTCACCCTTCCCAGGTTTTCTAAGTAATGATGTTTCTATCTTTTTTCTAATATATTTTCTGATGTCCTGCTACATTTTCTATCATAAAATTTCAAAAATGAATTAGTCATATTCTCCCGGATATGTCTTATACACATAGATAGAAATTTTCTCCCTTAATTTTCAAAACTCTCCAGATGATGCCTGCCTAATAATATGATAATAATGTTAGTTAAATACTAAATACTCCTAATTCCACAAGCTTTCAAGTTTTCCAGAGATATGAGGGTCATTTGCAACAGTTACTCGCTCAAGCCAGTAAATGCTTCCAAAGATATATTGTGAGCACACTATATATCAAAATATGTAACTAAACTCACAAATCTCGAATGCACTTATTGTGAAGGCTCAGAGTTAATGCAATCATGTGACTTACGGCTGCTCAGCTATAGATCCAAAACTAGTTGTTCTCTGCCTCTGAGTATATGGAAAGTTCTGGAATGCAAGAGGAGACAAATTGGAGGACAGGCATATTCCAGGGAAAAACAAGGTAGAAGAATTTGTTCTGCAAAAGCTGTTAGAAGATACTGCCGTTCTCTCCCCAGTCTCTCCCACATTAGGCCCTGTTAGGCATCTCCTCTGTGAGGCATACAAGACGGCAGTTCTTGAGAAGACTTCCAAGGGTGATGAATAAAGAAACAGTATCGGAATCTCCATCTACAGCTGTATAAGCCAGGCATGGCCATTGACGAAAACAACATTATTTTAAAGACAGGTAACCTGCTTGGGGTGACCGTCCATCTCAGTTTGCCCAGAGCCACCCTGGCTTTAGCACGGAAAGTCCCCTGTCCCTGGAAACACCTCATTCCCAAAGAACCCCAGGATTGTTGGTCACTGCCCACCCCACGCTTCTGCCCAGACCTGCCTTTCAATGTGACCGTAGAACATTGGGCTGACCTCTTTCCAATCATGCTTGCTTTTAGGCTGTTACCTTCACACACCACATGGATGGACTGGGACAGAAAAATGTACACAGATGTCTTTGTGGTTGTGAACTGTGATAGCATGATGGGAGAAAGGGACTTATTTGGAATTTTAGAAAAGCAGACTCTTGCAAATTCAAACTACAGGCAGGGAAATGGTCTGGGCCACATTTTCCACTCATAGGAAGTACACTTCAGGAACACATTGAAGAGCCCAAAGGTGGACACTTCTGTGTGTGTGCAGGTACATGTGACACTTTACCTAAAATGCATTTTTACATTATAGGTACCTAATAAATGCACGATTGCACAAATGTGGTATTTGAAGTAAATAACTGTAATAACCCTGGGTTCTGGCCAAATTTTCTGACTAAGCACATTGCTTATTGCCACTCAAACGACTTAGTGGCAAAGCCTTTGTCTTCTTGGCTGAAATCTGTGTACGATTTCCTGGCAAAGAGGATAGAATTAGCTTGAAGATGAATCTTTGATCAAAAAACATCTGGAGAAATTGCAGAGACTAGTGAATAAACAAGTAAGGCTATTCTCAGATGTGGAGTCAAGGAACTAGAATCGGGTTTCTTAGTTGCATAATGATCGGGCCCCATCCTGTGAAGGGAATTAAGTGGATGTTCGCCCTGCTGTTAACAAACTGGACCCAATTTTAGCTTCACACCATTCTTTTTTGAAGGTTGTGTTTATTCTCACATGCTTGCAATTTGGTTATTCACAACACCACTCAAGAATGTAATGAGCTCTCATTACTAGAACCACATTTTGGAGATGTGACTTAACGTGTAACACTGGGCTGAGGAAATTTGATTATAAGGTAGCCTAGAATTACTCATTCAGTCAGTTATGCCTAAATTGTGTGCAGTATCAAGCTCCAAATTACACACAATGCATCCCAATTACTTCCAGCAAGCTGACTGCAAACATAAAATATTAATGATTTGGATGGAAGGTTATTCACTTTCACATGGTGGGACCCTCTTGAAGAATGTACACATTTATGTATTTAATGCTCTCAGCAGTGTTGTTTTTATGAAAGAGGAAGATTTATACAAGCTGACAGGGCTCTGGAACTTTTCTGACTCAAATGCCAGTGGTATAAAACTCCTCTTCGGAGAGGAAAATGTTAGCTACCGTGCAATATTCATTTTGCACTTTTGAAAATTCTGGAAAATCTGTGCGACAGCCTAGAAGCACAGGCAGTAACGGGAGGCATGTTTTGCAAAGCAGAAAGACCATACACAGAATAGACCAGGAGATCATCATCCACTTGTTTACTTATTTTAAAAGTGTACGTAAAGCATCTATTAAATGCTTAGAACAGTACAAAACACTAGAGTGATGAGGAAATATTTTTGCCCTAAACAGCCTGTGTTTTAGTAGAGGAGATAGAATATATTTTTTTTGATGATAAATAATAAAAAACATAGATTGGTTACTATGGGAGTTGAGATATTAGAGAGATCTTCCTCCCCATCTTCCTTCCTTCCTTCCTTCCTCCCTCCCTTCCTTCCTCCCTCCCTTCCTTCCTTCCTTCCTTCCTTCCTCCCTCCCTTCCTTCCTCCCTCCCTTCCTTCCTTCCTTCCTTCCTCCCTCCCTCCCTTCCTTCCTCCCTCCCTTCCTCTTCCTGTTCAGTTTTGGGGAAGATGCACTAGAAAGAGTTTCAGTTTTGTGATGGTAGGATGATGTTATATATATATGTTTTTAAAAGCTATACAATGAAAATGAGTCTCAAGTTTCTTTCCCTAGAAGCACCTCATTTTTGCCAGTTTTCTGTGTATCCCTTCAGATATTCAATGCATGAGCAAACATTTGTACATATTACCTCTTTTTCTTTTTACATAAATAGAAGCATCATATATACACTGCCTTGCCCTGGCTTTTTCTAAATTTAATAGATTTAACAACTAAGTATGTTTAATCAATGTAATTTTAGTACAGGGAAATGTCTTTTTGCCATCTGTGCTGCAAATATTTTCCCAGTTTATCATCTGTCTTTTGACTTTATTTAGGTATTTTTACTATGCTGAATTTAAAATATTTTATTTGATCAAATTTATCAATTTTTAAATGACTTATAGTTGGGGTTTTATTTTTTTTTAAAGCCTTCTCGAAGCAAGGATGAAAAATAAATTTTCCCATGTGTTCTTCGAATACTTTTATAGTTTCAATAATTTTTTTCCATTAAACCTTTCCTCCATCTAGAATTCAGTTTGACATGTCACTTCAGTTTAACCCAGTGGCTAGCCACTAGACTCAACATCAGTTTTGGAATACCTGATCTCTCTTTTCTCCACTGATATGAAGTATCAAGAGTGGTAGTTTTGGAATTTTCGGGGAAGGAAAGGATAAAACTTCAGGCAGATGGAATAATGTGAGGCAAGGGAGTTCCTACTAGCCTTCCGACCCGTCACCCTGTGTCCTCTGCTCTACTGCAAACTTTCAGAGAAAACTGTTCTGCAAACAGCCACCACTCCTGCCACCATCCCACTTACTCAGTCCTCACTATCTTTCAGATGTGGTGTAAACATTTTACAGCCACGGTCACGCTCAGTTCTCACGTCAGCTACATAATGCAACTGTCCTAATGTAGCTGTCTTCAAGGTGGAAGTGAGGAGCCTGGGGGGAGCGAAATACCAAGTGACTTTACCAAGACCACACGTGCAGTAGACGTTGCAAGGTAAGCCTGAGCTAACTAGGCAGTTGCATACTGGATTCTGATTGCATGTCTGCAACATAGTGAATAAGATAATCAAAATTGTAGTCCAGTTTATACAAGGGAAAAAAGGAGTAATGGGGCTAATAAACCAGAAGGAAATTTAAAAATATCAAGGAATCTGATATCTAAGATAGAAGAGTGATGCAGTAAGTGTTGAGGCTGCGGGTTAGTCAGAAAGTGAGGTGGAGTAATTCCCAGTGCTGACAGGATTCAGTTTGGTAGCCTGCATTAATTAATCTCAGTAGAGTACGTATGAAGTCCTCTTGAATAAAAAAGATTCAGGCATTGGAGGCTTGTTTGAATGACGGCTCAGAAGAAGCCATAAAGTTTCATAAATTACCATAGTAAAGGAGGAGGCTTCTGAGTCAAGGAATGACAGGGGCAGGAAGTCAAGAAGGGGGATGTAGCCTGATGACATGAGCCTTGAAGGCGGATGAAGGGTTGTACCTGCGGATAGAGATGTAATCAAATGACAGGGGGCGAATGCTCAAGATGAATTGTTTAATGAGATAAGCATTTCATTGGAGAAATTTCATTGTGTGTAAATAGATATAGGTACACCATGTGAGGGCCACTGCAATGTTTTTAACACCTTTATTGTGGTATGATTCCTGGACAGTAAACTACACATATTCCAGATGTACAGCTTGATGAGTTTTGATAGATGTCTACACCCATGAAACCACCTCCACCATCAAGATAGCTGACATTTCCATCACTCCCCAAGAGGTACACATTTCAAATTCCCAATTTATCCCTTCCCACCCCCTTTACCCCCTGGTAACCATAAGTTTGTTCTCTATGTCTGAGTCTGTTTTCTGTTTTGTAGGTGAGTTCATTTGTAGGATCACTGAAGATTTTCTGCAAGGAAGTGAGTAATTAGGTTTATTTACTTGTTTTTTAATGGAGGTACTGAGGATTGAACCCAAGGCCTGGTACATGCTAAGCACGTGCTCTACCACTGAGCTATACCCTCCCCCCAGGACCACTGTAGTTTTAACAAACGTATTTAAACATGTTTTTTTTTTTCATTGTCAACGTGGATAATTCATTCACCCAAATAACTTTTCCTCCCAAATAAGGCAAGGGTTTGAGTATGTTTTTACTTCTTTCTTGTTGCTCATCACCAGATTACTATTCATTTTTTAAGGTACAGTGACTACTTTTGACATGTCCATTCTCAATGTGGTGGTTTTAAAACATGTGTGAGCCTGACGCCTCTCTTTGAATTTGACCTGGTGTTAGTGACTTGCTCCTAATGATCAAAACGTGGTGGAAGTTACGTTGTATGCATGCCTTCTGAGGCCAGGTGGTAGGGGGTGCAGATTCCACCTGATCTGCTTTCTTGGGATAATTGCTCTTACAACCTAGCTGCCATGCTTTGAGCTCAGGGCACGCAGAGGAGCTACACAAGATGTTCCAGCTGACGCCTCAGCTGAGATCTCGCCTGTCGGCCAGCCTCAACTCCTAAATATGAGTGAGGAAGCCATTTAGCTGACCCTCCTTTCATCCATCACCTAACTGCATCCACTTTCGAGACCCCAAATGAGAAGCATCTAGCTGAGCTGAGTCAACCCATAACTGCTATAGAAAATAACAAGTGCCTGTTGCTGGTGTGCACCTCTCATGGGCTGCTGGGGTGGTTTGGGGTGGTTGGCTCTGCAGTTATAATCAGAACAATCAATAATTAACTAAGCTTCACAGCCACATCATCAGTAATTCCTTAGACATACCCCGTATCATACTTGTCCTTGAATTCTTTTTTTTTTTATTCTGTAAGAATACATACTAAAGTTCTTTTTCTCATAGAATAAATTCTGTGTCCTTGCATGTCTGAAAAAAACTTGAATGGTAGTTTGACGTTTCATAAAACCCTAGATTCACAATCACGTCCTCTCTTACTTTCCTAGCACAGTTTTATAGATGAGACTTCTTATTCCAGTGATTCTTGCCCTGCTCTGTCAGAGTTGATATGTTCCCCCCCCCAACTTTTTTTAAAAACCTCGGCACTTGGAAATGTCACCAGGAGACGTATAGACATTCGTTCTGCTTGGCGTGCGCCTTCCCAGATGTTTTCATGATAGCACTGCCTTGCTCTTCAGATCTTACAGCAGAAGTTACTTCCTCAGACACACTTTGCTTACACCCACTGTAAAGTAGCTTCACACAGTTGTTGTGTATCTCGTTACCCATGTTACTCTCTTCAGAACATTTTTTGCTTTTTAATTTTTGTTGTGTTACCCAGTAAGCTTAACAGCATGAAGGTGTGACTCTTTTGTTGCTCATCCTTTAAAACAAAAAAACTCTCGTTTAATTGTTTGCTTTTCTCGTTCTCTTCTCTCCTAGAACATAAACACTGGCTACACTGGAACTGTCCCCAATCTCCGCAAAAGTTTTCTTCGTAGTTTTCATTTCTTTCACTCTGATATATGTACTGAAATATTTTCCTTTTTATTTGGTTATTTACTCGAGAGGAATTCCTTTTATATTGAAATGTAGCTGACGTACAGTATTATCTTAGTTTCAGGTTGATTACATAGTGCTTTGTATATACTATGAAATGATCACCACGATGTCTAGTAACCGTCTGTCCCCCTGAACATTATTGCGATATTATGACCATATTCCTTTCGCTGCGTATTTCATCCCCATGGCTTACTTACTGTGTAACTGAACTACCATTAGGCTTTACATCCTTTAGCAATGTCCACTTATTCGGCCCTTTTATTAATTTGTAAATATTTTAGCAAATATGCTTATTTTCCATGAATCCATTCTCTGATTGCTGTTTTTTTTTTTAATCGAATCTTGGTTTTGCTTTATGAATTCAGTGTCTCTTTGAATGTCTTTGAAATCTTTTTTGTCATTTGATCAATTTATTAACCCCTATAACTTTACTCTGAAATAAGACAAGGATTTGAGTATGTTTTAACATTTTGCAGCACTACTATAAATGTATTTCTCTGAATATTTTTCCAGTCATTTCAATGGGACATTGGAGGAGAGAGGAGATTAAAAACTGTGCCAAGTCAACTATCTTTATCTAACACTACGGTTTCTAGACTCGCATCAGTGTCTTCAGTTCACTGAGTCTTCATCTGTCCTAAACTTACTTCAGTCCAGTTTCTGTCCTCGGCAGTCGATTGAGGCTGCGCTTCGTACCGTCCCCAATTTATCATCACATTCTGGGTCGATTTCCTGTTCTCCAGTGGGCGCTCAACTGGAACATCCTTCCTACTTTTAGAAAATTCCTCTCTATCAAGGATTTCCTGGCACTACTTTCTTTTGATTCTTTCCCTAGCCTTTCTGTTTTTATTTTACTGACTCCTTCTGCCCATTACATTGATGCCACCCTGGAACAAGTCCAAGTCCCTCTGCTGACGAGCAACCGAACCCATTCAGCCCTCTTCACTGGTTTGCAAAAAAACCCTGCCCTGCCCAGGGTGGTCTCCTCATAAGCCCCTAAGCCTGTCATGTGTATTTCAGACTCAGTTGGCTTATTTTTATGCATCCTACATGACATACCTGCCGTCTTCACTCATTTTTCTAATCTTCTCCATCCTTCAAAAAGGAGCTCAATTCTTCACCCTCTATGAAACGTTTTCTGGCCATCCCGAAGCAGTCTCTTCTTTGAATTATTTTAGCTTCTCTAGCTGAATATTCATTCTTTATTTACTATGAACTCTCATTTATTATGAATTAACTCTAAATTTATATTCCACCTCCCTGGTTAATTTCTTCAAGAGCAACAATTGTCTTACATTTTTAAAAGTTTCTTTCTCCACACATAATCTAGTAATAATGAGCCTAGAGAGCTGTGCCATTGAAATAATAAACAAGAAATCAATTTATCTCTAGCACTAATTATTTCTTGGCTAGGACAAAAGAGGTGAAAAGTTTGGAGTTAAGGATTAGGGCCAGCTTTGAATAGCTGCAGGTGAAAAGTGTTCACAGTATTTTTATAATGACCTAGTAGGAAAAGCACATTATTCTAGTTAACAGGGTTTTAAACAGTCAGCACCTGGGTGGGTTTGTGTTTTTGTTTTTGTTTTTGTTTTTTCTTTTTTTTTTTTTTTAGGTTCTCCCTTTAATATGTAGCACTGGAGTATCAGAAAACCCCTTCAGCTTATCTGGCACAGCTGGTTCCAAGAGAGAGGCCTATGACCCACAACTTAATGAGGATTTCATAGCTTCATAAAATTGAACTGAAAAGGAAAACACCTGTTAGGTCAGCTCCCTTAGATTATAATCTGTAGAAATATAGAATCACTATGATATACACCTGAAACTAATATAAAATTGTAAGTCAACTAGCCTTCAGTTGAAAAAAGAATGTTTCCATGCCTGCTCTCCAGGAGATAATTTACTAGGAGAACTCACTGATTCCTGGTATTATGTTTAAAAGAATCGAGATCTTTAAAACTTCTTTTTTAAAAAATTCTATATTCTCAGCTCATAAAACAAAGAAACTTTTGCAAAGTAGCTTTCTTTCTTTTTTTTCCACTTTTCCATAATTCATTTTAATTTTTATTCAGAACTCCCATTATGTTGGGTGGTAGATAGTCAATCCAGGATCTCTTTTTTCCACCCCATCTATTTTTTAAGGCAACATCTTAAAGTAATTTTTTAATTGAAGTATAGTCAGTTACAATGTGTCAATTTCTGGTGTACAGCATAATGTCCCAGTCATGCATATACATACATATATTCATTTTCATATTCTTTTTCATTAAAGGTTATTACAAGATATTGAATATAGTTCTCTGTGCTATACCGAAGAAATTCGGTTTTTTATCTATCTTTATATATAGTGGTTGACATTTGCAAATCTCAAACATCCAAATTTATTTTCAAAATAGGTTTCTAATTGATCTGACGATTTTTCTAGCATATCTTTCTAGAATTTAAAAGTATCAAAATTGTGTTTGTATATTATCAGGTTAGTTATTAAATAAGAGAAAATGCATATAATTTTTAGAAAAAGTTTTGTAAAAATAAAATTATATTGTAATTGAAATGAACTCCATAGTTTTTCAAATATCTTAAGATTCCACGGCCTTAGCATCCGAACATTCTGGTTGGACATCTGGTTTGGAATCTAGGCCCAGATTCTAAAGGTGCTTATTAGTGCTTATAGGAAATTGAGGGTTTAAAAAAAAAAAAAACTCCTATACAAATAAGCATTTTCAAACTAACTTTTTCTACTTAGTAAGTTTTCTGTATTTATTCTGTAGAAGTGCTGAGAAAATTAACCATTTTGAAGTTTGCATAATGGTAATTGGTCATGTTCAAGTTCATCTACCCCAATGCTTGTTGCCAAGAATAAAAGTTTTAGAGAGGTTATCACAATTTCTGGGAAGAAATGTCCTTTTCCTTCTGCAATTATTAAAACCCAGGAGAAATGTCATTTACTAGCAAGATATCATCACGCAAATATTTGCTGCTGCCTTAGTTCTTTGGAATGAGATGAATGTAATACAGGCCTCCTTAAAGCTGACCTTTCTGAAGCTAAGTTAACAATATGAATATTGAATCCTCAATTTCATCCTGCATTATCAGGGTAAGAAATATTCCATAGTTGCTTTACTGGCCTGAAAAATTGGGGTAAGTCTTTAAACACCAAAATTGCCATCAGCAATTTTCTCTAGATTTTCTTCAAGTATTTCAAATATTCATGGCTTTCATTCAGCTGATAACACTAAACAAAATTTCAGTTTCTTGTTTGTGATCCAGGACCATCGATGTAAACAACAGTTTGTGTAAACAGAATGTTCATCATATAAAATGGATAGGTAAGCCATGCCCCAGGGTCAAACCTGGCCCCCGGCCTGTTTCTGTGAAATGTTACTGGAACACAGCCAAGCCCATTCACTCACATGTCGTCTATGACTGGTTACACTCTATCCCAGCAAATCAGATAGTTCTGACCGAGCCTGCATGTGCCCTAAATCCCAAAATATTTACTGTCTGGACCTTCATAGAGAAAGTTTGCAAGCCCTGGCTGAGCACAGTTCTTTTTTTGTTGTTTCCTGTAATACTGGAAGTCGTTTTCAGTAATTTCCTTTCCCACATCCCTATTTATACTCCAGAAAAAAGTGCTTGCAACTATCTCTTGTTTACTTTCTAAATATTTACCTTCTCAATGTCTTTTGAAGTTTTCCACTTCTTTTCATTTCCACTGTTAGCATTCTAGTCAATCCACCATCTTCCTCAACTATACTGCTGTCATAACCTTCTCACTGTCTGTCCTGCTGCCAGTCTTGCCCCAAGTGAATCAACTCTTTTTTTAAAATTGTAGTATAGTCAGTTACAATGTGTCAATTTCTAGTGTACAGCAAAATGTCCCAGTCATGTATGTATATACATATATTCATTTTCATATTCTTTTTTATTAAAGGTTAGTACAAGATATTGAATATAGTTCTCTGTGCTATACAGAAGAAATTTCTTTTTTTATCTATTTTTGTATATAGTGGTTAACATTTGCAAATCTCAAACTCCCACATTTATCCCCTCCCACCCTCTTTCCCCAGTAACCATAATATTGTTTATTATGTCTATGAGCCTGCTTCTGTTCTATAGATGAGTTCATTAGTGTCCTTTTTTTTTCTTTTTGTTTTTTTAGATTCCATATATGAATGATATCATATGGTATTTTTTTTCTCTTTCTGGCTAACTTTACTTAGAATGATGATCTCCAGGTCCATCCATGTTGCTGCAAACAGCATTATTTTATTCTTTTTAATGGCTGAGTAGTATTCCATTGTAGAAACATACCACAGCTTCTTTATCAGTCATCTGTTGATGGACATTTAGGTTGCTTCCAAATGATGTGACTGACAAATCAACTCTATACTGTAGGCAGAGTGATAGTTTCAAAATACAGGTTTCATTATCTCACTCCCAAAAACTTTTCAGTGGATTCTCTAAATTCATTAAGATTAAAACAATATCCATAACATTCTGCATCTATTAGTCACATGTTTTTCCGTACAATCTAGCCCCAGCTTTTTTAGCGCATCTCGTTCAGCTTCCTCCTACCTCAGGGCCTTTGCACAAGCTATATTCACTGTATGAAACATTTTTGTATCCCTCATCTGTGCCCTCATTTTCCAAAACATTAATTACACTCTACACATCCTTCAAATCTCAGATGAAATTCTGTTTCCTCAGGGAGGTTTTTTTTTTTAAACGTTGTAAACTTTCAGATACCCCATAATATCCCTTCCTACTATATATCACAATATGAAAAATTTTGCATAATTTTTACATTAGAATATGCCTCCTGCCCTAGCCTATAAACTTCAGAGTGGCAAGGGCCAAATCTGTTTGTCGCACTTTCTTTCCAGTACCTGGCACAAGTAGTGAGACAGGAGGAAAAGGGACAGAGCATAACCATTAAAGAAGGACACAGCAATTAGCACCAAGATGGCAGGAAATTCAAATCGCAGTAGACCTTGAGCCCAAGACAGAGGGAGATTTGACTTCCAGTAGACCTTGAGCTTCATTTTATGCTCATTGTAATATATTAGCGTGGTAAATGACACTCCCACAGGTGCATGACAGTTCAGAGGCTGACCATTAAAGGTCAAAAAGTGGGTAGTGGCCCAATTCCTGGGAATCCCAGCCCTTTCCCTAAAGTGGGAATAATCTTCCCGCCTGTTAGCATATGAGGTTACCCAGCCCACAAGCACTAGCCGCCCACACCTCATTGTCTTCCCTCTTGCCTTTTGACATGGCCACATGAATCTCTCTGAATAAATCTACTTCTACTCGACTACGGCTCACTCTTGAATTCTTTCCTGCTTAAAGCCAGGGACCCTCATTTGATGGGGTGCATCCCAGGGACTCACCTGGGACCTGGGACTTGGCCGTCCTCTCGCGCCCCACTTTTCCTCCATCAGTCGGGCCTGACAATACCTGCTGGCTGAATTCAGGCTGGAGGAGCGCCCTCTGCAGTTGCCTTGGTAACTTTGCCTCTTGTGGCAGGTGCTTTTCATTTGCCTGCCTTCTTTCCATAGACTGTGTCTTCTTTCTTGCTGAGGCCTGGCCTTTAAATTTGATATATCAGTATCTAAAAGAAGAATAAACAGGGAAGGTTAATAATACTTAAGAGGAGCTTCTGTGAGTAAAATCCATGAATGTTAGGAGGTTTATCTGTACCTTCTCTGGAAGTTACTCACAGAACATTTTTACTTCCAGGCCCAGTGGTTTCTCTACTGCCGAGTATTTTGGATAGAAACATCCAGATGAATAATCAGTTGATATTATGGTACACATCACCTTTGCCGCCCTAAGCCAAAAGGAAATGAAGAGATTTCTCATGTCTTTTCATACTGTCTCAGAGAAAGAGAAGCCCGCCCACAAACTTACTTCCCAAGGCACGTGTTTCCAAGTACACCATAACCTTCATGGTGTCATGAGTGTTTCTGGTGCCTATGACGGGAGTCCAAACGTGTGTCCTCATAGATCCTTGATAATGAGTAAGACAGAGAACACAGGCTTTCTGTTATGCTCTCATCTTACTGTGGAAACTGAAAAATTAGAATAAAAAAGCTTAGAAAGAATCAGAAAAGAAAATCAATCTTTCTACCTTGAGGCATTTGTAGGTAAATCAACAACTAAAAAAAAAAAAAAAACCACGGGGGACTATCAGGTTGAGGTAAGAGAGAGTAAAAGAAACTGTGCTCTAGACAACGAAAATATTTATCTAACATTAAAATGCTGTCTTTTCATTTTATCCACGCTCACTGTATCTCCAGATATGTTTCATAAGCAGGGAATCATCTAGTAACAATTAAGCAAATATTCATTGTGTTTACAAAAAAAAAATTACCTAACCTATCTGAGACAGGGACTAGCCTGCCCCCTTTTTTTAACAATTCTATAGTGAGAATTTTACACTGTCCCTTGATAATCCGTTTCAGGGACTCTCGCCCCTTCCCAAAGCTGCAGTGCCCTTCCTATGTCTAATACAATCTCTCTGGTTATAATTTAATCTCATCTTTCCACCCTCAGCAGAGTGGAGAGCAGCTGGTAGCACCTCGCTCCTAATAATCTTCCACATAATTACAGATGGTTAGTCACCAGCCCTTAGCTTTTCTTGTCTGCATAAAATCAGCTCAGCACTTTTAAAACATCTTTCCCTCCAGGGCATATATTTTTGTTCTTTGATATTTTTATAGGCCTCACTTGTCTTTTGTTTGTATTCTTAGCATACTTATATTTTTCTTAAGCGTTTCTTTTTGTTCAATAGGCAATGTTGTGAAAAACGAACCTCATACGACGACATACAAAAAGCCTATTTTAGGGTCACTGGAACTAAAAGTCAACCTAATTGCCTTGATAAATAAGGCAGAACCGAAGAGAATTTAGCCTCGTTTTGACACGTGAATGCTGATTTAAGAGTCCAATTCACTGCAATTTTCACTCAGCACTGATAGCAAAAGTGAGAAAGTTGAACACGATTATCATCCATCTTTTCAAGAGATCTGGCAAGAAGAGGAAGATGGGAACGTTGGGCAAGAGAGAGAAGTCAGGGTGAGGGAAAATCGTTTTGTTTACGCATATAATCATCTTCATTTATGAGTACGTGAGAAACTGACATGGATCTCTGTAATAGGACATTCAGGTTCTCGTGGACATCTGCTTTCCACTCACTGCTAGAAAATAGCACTTCAGAATGGTAACAAATGCTAAGTAATGTCTTAGTGTCGTTATAGCAAGTTTCCAACTCATAGGAAACCTGGAAGTGTCTCTGGGCCTCCCAGGTCAAGACTATACTGTCTTTTTAATAGACCACACTCCAGTGTCATCTGGAATTCCTTAAAAATTTCAGTGGGCCCCTGGGTAACAGAACATTCTATCACTCTTCTGGTTTTTAAGATGCAGTTCTAGGGTTGAACACTGTACCCAAACATTTTCAAGCTGTCCGGGCTTATCTTCCAAAAATAGTGCATTACTCACCTTACCAGCTCTCCCTGCCAAATAAAGGACCCCAAAGCATTAGTGTTAACTGCAAAATCAGCAAGTCTCCTCTTCTCTCCCCAAATCAGGTTATCCCAAATCCCGAATGAACACAAACACCTGTTAGCAAGGGCAGCAGTCTTTCCCGAAAGGAAGGGAAAATCATTTTAGATTGAGAAGCTTGAGCAGAGTTTGTGGGGAAAGAACAGGTAGAAAATAAAAAACAGAAAGTGAGAAAGTGTGTAACTGATGAAATGAGCTCCTAAAAGACACGGGGTGGGGAGGGGAATGGAGTGAGGGGCAAACACGGATTTAAGTGGCCTAGACTTTTTAAATAAGCAGAATTCTACTGTGTTGCTTTGGTTGTACACGAACACAGTCATCTTATTCTCTGATTTTATTGGTGGTTCATTTAGACTGCTAATGTCTTGTCAGTCTTTTGGGGATAAAAACAGCCCCTTACTTTTTCTTCTTGAAATAGTTACTCACTACACTCTTATGAGAACGTCTCATAGTAAGATCTGGACCAGACATGGACCCTTTTCCTCTGCGTCCCTTGGTCCACTTAGGCTTTAAACTGCCTTTCATTTTATTTATTTATTGCTCCATATTTAAATCATTGAATTATTTTAATTGCATTAGCACTGTTTTAAAATGTAAATGGTTCTAATTAACGTGCAAATATAATTTTCTCTTTCTGAGCATTTATAGTTTTTTGTTATGATTTGTCTTTTTACATCCTCCATATCTTTGCAATCTGAAACCTTCTTTATTGAAACAATCAGGTGTCCCATTAACCCACCCAAATAAATAGGGGGGAACCGTCCCAGATTCCCCCCTATTTAGATCCTCCCCAAATGCAACCTGCTATGTTAACAGCAGCTTTTGGTGGAATCCCCTTCCCTCAGGGATTCTCTTTTATGGCTGATATCAAAGCAGAGAATGTGATTTGGAGTAAACTGAAAAGCAAATCCATTTTCTTAAGCTGGATTGCAATTAGTCAAATGGAAGATGTTAATGTTTTTCATCTGAGGTTTGAGGACAAAGGAACCAAGACACTGAGGAGCATAGCAGGCGCGGAACCCAATTCAGATCCTCTGACTTCTCTAGAAATGTGGAGTGGCACAGCCCTTAATTTTTTTTCAACAGAAGTATTACAAAAGAAAGAAAAAAAGATTGTGAGAGCCTAACGTTACCCAAGAAGACAGTAGCATTAAAGGCTCGACCACCAGGCTTCTGGAGTTTTTTTGCAGCACAGTTACTTATCAATAGAGCGTGTATGCAGCCTAATTAACATAATTGGAACGACTATAATTATGCTATCATTTTGTTTACTTTAGCACATTCTGTTGAGTTACATGGGTAGCAATATTTGCTGCTGAAATATTGCCCCCATGCTGCACGTGGGCTGTTCAATCATCCTGTTGTTTCTACCTTCTTTGTGGGGTCGCCCTGCTGCTCAAATGTGAGGAAAGTGTTAAGCCCTTGTAGCCAGGAAAGTGGAAGATATTGAAAAAACAATGAAGCTAATCAGGAGCCCACAGCCACGGAGCTCCACGGACGGGCAGTTTCAAAAAAGCACACTGGGAACGTAACACGCCCCAGCTCAGAACGTGCGGTCTCGCACAGTGATGAAGGAAACTGATTTCAGACAAAATGCACTCATCATCCGTGGTTTGCCCCTCTGTTTTAAGCCATTGAAACAAGCTATATCTCATTTTGGTAAATGGAGAATAAGGTCATAAAAGCTCAGTGGGATTGGTTCTAAATATGCTTTGCCAGAACGGTACCAGAAGATTTTATTTGCTTTGACCTTTTAAGTGAAGCTACAAGTGAGGATGGGAAAACGATACTTCTCGCCACTCAGCGTTGCTGCTGCTAGCTCCTGCTTTTAGAGGCACTAAGGATTTGTTTCCCCCTGACATCTCAGGATAATCAGGCAGGAGGTAAGGACTTCACAGGCCATCAGGACCTTGTGTGATTGGCTCTTTCCAGCATCTCAAAGGGAGGCAAGGAACGGGGCTTGGTATTCAGAATCAGTTTATGTGGTTGCTTTGTGGCGCAGAAGAGGGTACCCAGGAGTTTCAGGCCTTTGGTGTTTTCCTTTTGCTCAGGTTGTTTCCGATAAGAGGTGTGGGCTACAGCATCCCCGACGGTCCCTGCTAGGGCGTCGAGCCAAGGCCAGCAGATGTTGGTGTCACATTCACAGTCAGTGAGCATAATACCTGGTTTTTCGTAACTGCTCTTCTAAAGAGTATAAACAGAACACAGTATAAAGACCAATAAAACAGGGGGAGACATGCTCTGTGCCCTCTCATCCCACTGAGCTCTCCGAATGACTGCATCCTCCTGCCTACATTTCCTGAGCTCCCTGCTAGACACCAAAATCACTGAAAAAGCTGCTAATTTGTGCGTGCTTCTCCTTAAAGGTGCATCACGCAGTCTTTGCCGAGGTTCAAGATGTGGATCTTAATCATGTGCCAGATGTTTTTATTTACTAGTTGTTATTTAAAATCGCTTGTAGGGTTTTCTTATTTCATTCTGATCTCGTCCCACTTAGAAGCCTTTCGATGCACGAGCACGTGCACTCCTGAAGCGAGGACTCAGCCGCAGTAAGTGAGGCTGTGAAGCTGCTCTGTGACATCCACACAAAACCAGTCAGTTGCATGAACACGCTGCACACTATTTCATACTAATCTTAAGTAATGAATAAAACAGGACCATTTCAATGAGGGGCGAGGGCAGTGAATGCTATCAGTGCCCCTGGTCAGGATTGCCTTTTCCCTTTCAGTATACTTCCAGCTTTTTGAATGCTGGTGGTTAATGAACTATAGTTGCCTTCTCCAGACAATTTCCTTAAGCTGATCTAAACAGGAGTGTTCTCCCTGAAGGTCACTCTGATGCACACACACACACGCGCACACGCCAGGGCAGCCCACTCCCCGTCACTGAGCAGCCTGGGTGTGTGCAGGGCTTGCCCGTGATCACTGTGCAGTTCATGCCCCGGAGCTCCCCAGGGGATCATCTTGAAGCCAGACACCAGCTGGGACCACATTCTTACACAGGTGTGCCCCGTCCTCCCTTATCCCACCTCCCTCATAGCATCTTTCTTAAAAGCTCTCCTTCGTGCACTAACATTCCAGCTCTGCTTCTTGGGACTCCAGCCTATGGTGGGGATCTCTGAATAAGTCAGACCATCAGCCCTGAGGTTGTAAATCAACCAAAATACGGTCTGTACGCTGGAGAGAGAGCAGAGGTGGCAGAGAGCAATAAATGCGCAGAGCTGAAGACATTTCCTGGAATGAGCAACAATTGTGCTAATTTTGGGGGGAGGGGGTAAGTACGTCTATTTTTTGATTGATTTTTAGAGGAGGGACTGGGGATAGAACCAGGACCCCTCATGCATGCTAAGCATGTGCTCTACCAATGAGCTATCCCCTCCCCCACCATATTACTTTTTGTAAATGGATGAATAAACAAACAAAAATAAGTTGAAGACAGCTATGGTCATCCTGAGAGGCACTAACGTCGCTCATTATGAACCAGGCTCTGCAGCAAACATGTGGGTTCAAATCTGGGTACTTCCAGTTTCTGGTGATGTGACCTTGGGCAAATCAGTGAACTACCTTGTTTTTTTTTTTTTCTCATCCATAACATGGAGATAATAACAGTACCGATTTAATACGGTTGTTATAAGATTAAATGAGTTAATTGATCCAAGTTTTGAAACCACCTGTAATACAAAGTACTGAAAGAAAGTTAGTTTTTCTCAATATCGGACATGTCTGTAGAAATAGCATTGAGTTTGTCAACAACCATTATAAGTACCAGATATGAGACACTCCAAAGATTTCAAAATGGCAAGGTATCCTCCTCTGCTCTGAATCTTGGAGACGCTCGTTAACATTGGATATAACGGGTTCAGAAAGCAGTTCCTGGCTTCACAGCACACGGCAGAACAGTATTCACTTATTCAACAAACATTATGTACTAGGAACTGTTTTGGAAACTGTACACGTAACTGTGAATCGACCAGGTTCCTGCATTCATAGAGCTCGTGTTCTGACTGTGGACAAAGGCAATAAGCAGATGAAAATGAGATTTCCTCAGATGGTGGGAGGAGCTGTGAAGTTAGGCAGTAATTATCTGGAGTGGTGGTGTCCAAAAGAACTCTCTCAATAACGGAAACGCTCCATATCTGCACTGTCCTATGGTCACTAGCCACGTGTAGCTACTGAGCACTGGAAACGTGGCTAGTGTGGCAGAATGGGTAAATTTCTAATTTTATTAAGTTTAAAATGAAAATCAAATAGCCACATGTGAATCTGGATTTACAGAAAGATGAGAGAGAATCCAGAAATAGACCTACAGATACATAAACACTGGAATTACGGGAAAAAATAATACTATTGAGGCCAATGCAGAATGAGGGATGAATGGATTTTTCAATAAATGGTACTGGGTTATTTGGATATAAAAATAATATAAAATTAAATGTGGCCCTTACCTCACACCATATAAATAAATCAATTCGAGAGACTGCATATCTAAATATCTATCTGTTAAAGGCAGAACAATAAAACTTCTAGAATACAATATAGAAGGATATCTTTGCTACTTTGGTATTGATAACTATTTTGTAAACAGGATTTACAAATCATGGACATAAAGGAAAAGATCGATAAACTGAAGTTAATTTAAATTTAAGTTTTATTCATCAAAATAACTCTATGAGACTGCTTTAAAGCAAGCCGCAGCATGTAAGAAGATGTCTGCAATAGATACTTCTGACATAGCACTTGCATCCAGAACATATAAAGAACAAATCATAATGAAAAGGCAGAGACCTCAACAGAAAACATGGACAAAACTTAAGTCTGTACCAGATTGCAAAATAGGAGACACAGAGTTAGCCAATAAACATATGAAGAGATGCTCATTCTCATACATAGTCAAGGAAATGGAAATTTTAAAAAAGCAACATGAACTGTCATTGAACACCCATGGAGACATAGGATACCAAGACTGAATGGGATACAGAGCCACTGAAGCCTTACACAGAGTCGTAGGGAAGGTCAATCAGTGTCATCAGTTTTGACGGCCATTTGCATGTTGTCTTAACCCAGCAACTCTTCTCCTGAATATACGCCTAATAGAAGTGTATACAGATGTGTTCCAAAATCTGTGTACAGCGACCTCCCCAGCAATGCTGTTCACAACAGCCCAAGAAAGAAAACGATTCAAATGCTCATGAGCAGAAGAACAGATGGCGGCAGATTCGGACAGTAAACTATTCTGCCGGACTGAGAAGTGACTAAACGTGCTACATGCAATGAATGGATGAGTCTCACAGACGTAATGTGGGATAAAAGAAGCCACCTGGAAAGCAGTACACACTGTATGAACAGCAGATACCCTATTGAGAGTTTAAAACCAGGCAAAACAAATCTACAAATCTAGGCTAAGAAATCAGGAGAGTGGTTCCCTCAGGAAAAAGGGAGGCTCCTGGAAAGATGAAGATATTTTATTTTTGACATAACACTTAGCTGTACACTTTTCTAGATTTCCTTTCAATGAAAAGCTTGTTTTGAAAAAGCACATCACCAAACAGAATGTACCGTTTGATCCCACCCCATATTGTGAAAATAAATCTGTGCGTATCTTTTCAGAGGAATAAATTGTCTTTGGGTGTTTGGAGGAAGTTACTAACAATTTGGTTTTAATTCCCTTATCATGTTTTCTCATTTATCTGCAATAAACACATATCACTTGATAATAAGAAACATTGCTTTCATTTATAACAACAACAGTAAAAACAACAGCAAAAAATAAAGCAAAGAGTAGGCAGAGGGAAGATGGAAGATCAAAGAGGGGATATTCTTTCAGAAGCCGTGAGAGATCTGAGTGTTCTTGTGCACCGAGCGGGAAGAGTCTGGGGCAGCAGGGCTGAGAGATTGTCATTCGGTTTTCTCATGGTAGAAACTGAAAGAATTGTTTCGTCCACTGACCTTGTGGGAGGGACGGTATACGCTGCTTTGGCAGAATTTGCCTTGGACGGGAGCTATTCTTTCTGCTAATTTTCTTTTCATTTCTGTTATAGTCAGACACTCCCATATACAACCTTTGAAAAGCAGTTAATTCCGTTTGAGACTAATGAAAACAAACAAACAGCAACAACCCCAGAAAGCAGCCGACAAAACTAAGCAAAGACGCCAGTGTTTTCCTCTGCCTGCCTGCGGCGAATCTTCAGCTACTCAAGGCCCCTCATGATGTAGCTACAGCCTTCTTTTCTTGTCTCGTTTGCTGCCACCCACGTCAGCCCCACTGCTCTGGGCGTATCAAAATCTGTGTATGCCTCTTGCTGTATCATGTTTAATATTATGATCTGGTCCCTTTTTCCACCTGGCAAAATCCTCCTGGGGTTTTAAGGCTCAGCTCTAATGGTGACCTTTTGGGGGGACGTTGTCTAAATTTCTCTAGCTGTGACAGTCCCCATCTCCCTGTGTTGTTCTAAACCCTTTGTAATAGCAACGAACCAGGAACTGGGCTTGAGATCAACGTCGCTAATTCTCAGCACCGCTGTGCCAAGCAGATGCGATCACGCTGGTTCCCAGGCTCACTTAGCCAATAAATGGTTGTGCCGGGATGTGACCTAGATCTATGGTCTCTAAACCAACATTCTTACACGTGCGTCTGACTCCCCACTGCACGGTGCATTTGAAGGCAGGAACCGTGCCCTATGAATCTTAGTTCCTGACAGCTGGCACAAAATCACCTATGTTAAGTGGTGATGAATACTTGCAGAACTGAATTGATTGCAATTTGGAGAAGTATAAAGTGTGATAAAAAAAAAAAGTGTGATGAACAGAATTATGTTCCCCCCACCTCCAAATTCATACGTTGAAATCCTAGCCCCGAGTATCTCAGAATGTGACTGTTTTTGGAAGACAGAGCCTTTTTTGAGGTAAGTAGGTGCAATGAGGTCATCTGGATGGGCCTTTATCCAGTATGACCGACATCCTTAAAAGAAGAGGAGATGAGGATACAGGCACACAGAGAAAGGACCATGTAAAGACACTGAAGGGTGATGGCATCTGCAAGTCAGGGAGAGAGACCTCAAAAGACATCACCTCTGCTGACACCTTGATCTCAGACTTCCGGCCTCCGGAACTGTGAGGAACTAAGTTTCTGTTCTTTAAACCACCTAATCTGTGGTGCTTTGCAAAGGCAGCCCAAACGAATGCGATCTCTTTGGTCGTGAGTCCCGAGCATGTGCCTTATCAAAGCTCTGCTGAGTGGCTTTCTCTATCCTGTTCTGCTTTGGCTCCTTTCTGCTGAGTCTGCAAATCTTCCAGCTCCTGACTCTTCTTTACCAACCAGCCCCCCACCACCTTGCCCTTCCCTTGGACTTTGTGGTTTCCTGTTTTTACTTATCTGTGTTCTTGCTCTGTCTGGCTTTGCCTTTTGAATCGGTCCTGTTTTAGGCTTGCCTGCCTGAGTTGAACTTGTGGTTCTCTGTTATTTTAAATTACTGTCTGACCAGAGATGCCAGATTTAGCAAATTAAAAAAAAAAAAAATTATTGGTATCCAAACTTCAAATTTAACTGGGTGTCTTGTCCTTTACCCCTCACGGTAATCTTCAATGTCCTTGCTGAGGCACAATTCACTGTGAAGTGGGGAAAATCCTACACCTGCAGTTTTAAAAAATAAATGTCAGGATTTAGAGCAAGGCATTGAGTTCAAATTCTAACATTCCCTTTAACTTTCCAAGCAGCACGGAGCAATTCATTCTGTCGCTTAGCCTTTCTGCATCTGTAAACCATTAGCACATTCCTTGTCAAAGATTTAATCCCATTCTGTTTCTATCCGTCCAGCTAGACTCCTCTACATTGCTGAGCTCTTTATTGTTTTTCAAATCCTTCATCATGCTTCTTCCAACTGTTACTGAGGCAATGTCAAGTGCTCGTTTGTTTCCTTCTCCATCCCGTCCTCTCTCCACCCCTGCCCCCCCCCCCCAATTCTAAGGAGTCTTTTCCTATTCATTCCTTTGGTGTGAACCGCTGGAAACAACTGCAAGCCATTTACAAACCCACCCCATAACCCTATCCCCACCCAGCCCGGCACTGGCATCTTCTACCAATAATTCTCTTGGAAGAAGAGCCTAAGTTGTTTACCAACTTCACAAAGCTCTTCTGTAAATAAACCACTTTAAGCTTTGCTTGTGATCTGCTTTTTCGTTCAAAGAGCTGAATCAATGGTATGTTTTGTGACTCTGGTTAAAGGGATACACAGTTAAGAAGTTTAACAGAGACAGCATGGCCATATAGCAGTTGCCCAGGCTTGGTAGATGTCGATTAAGTCCCCAGTGTTCCCTTTAAGACAGATGTTCCCGAGGAAACTTGCCAAAACACATGCATGTTCTGTTAGCAGCAAAGAAGTTAAATAGAAAGCCACTTCCCCTTTCCCTGAATGCATGCTTGAAAATCAGAAACTATAATTAAACACATATGTGGCATTTTTCACAATATGTTAGGTTGATGGTTCTAATTATTATCATACGTACCATATTTGATCTGGTGGAGCATGTGAAAATGTTTATATACTTTTACATCATGGTTTAACAACACATATAAACATTTAGGTACAAAAGGATTACAAATTTTGTTAAAGGCACTGAATGCCTCTCAAAAAGAGAGAAATTTTAGCAATTATCCCTGTATTTTTTGCAAACTTTTTGTCACAGAACAAACTGTTTCCAAAAGTAAAACTGTAAGGAGAACCCAAATTGAGGAAGTGAGACTGAAATGTGTCAAATAAATAGAGTATATTTTGTTGGAGCCTTCTTTTGGAGCTTTGCAAGGATCTGAGAATTTGGGGGCCGGGGCAGGTCCTGCGCTCATCCATCTCTTGCTCCACTTGTGAAATGTGAAGACACAGGAGTGGAGGGCGTGTGGATCGCCCAACGTGGCGGAGCAGAGGCCTGCCTGCGAGTCATGGAGGCCCTACTACGCTCCCAGTCACGCACTTTATGTACATGAATTCTAATCTTTACGACCAGCTGTCACATTATAAACACAGAAACTCGTTCAAGAGTTTTAAGCAGATTTCCTTTTGTTATTTAACTAATCGCAGGCAGAACCTGGAGCAACAGCTACAGCCAAACCCGAGTCCCAGGGTGAGAGCGTCCTCGGCTTCAGGGGGATGCGGGTGGGCTTGGTCTGGACTTCGCCTTCGAGTGTCAGCCGCGTCACAGTAATTAAACAAAGAGGACGTTAGACTTGAGGGGGCTGTAATGTCAGGGCAGCTTGCGTGAAAAACCAAAAGCTAAGGCTGTAAATGCCTCAGGGTGAGGAAATTGAAACCTAAGGACAACCCATCACAAACAGCCAAGGAGGACTGAAGCTGCAGCCACTCAGGAACCCCCTTACTTTGTTTCGAAACTCTCCCCCTAGCAGCCTGTCCCCGGCTCCAGCTGGCGGAGGGCCGCGCCCGCTTACGCTGCGGTGCGGCCTGACTCCAATGGATAAAAACGTTAATAAGCCTCAGTTTATCTTTTAACAGAGTGAAGGGATTTTGTGATTTCATATCTGTGACTTGCGCTTTTTGTCTTGCTTGCTGCAAAGATGGCAAGTAATTTGCAAAGTGATGTTCGAACAGATTTATATGCGGTGAACTCATAAAATGTCAGAGCTGGAGAGCCTTGGCCTTAGAAGGGCATCTGGCCCGTTCCCTCCGCGCTAGAGACGAGGCATCTGAGGCCCACTGGCCGCGTGACTTGGAGTCCGCGGCCATCAGCGGGCGCGCTTCAGAGAAGCCACCCTGCCCGTCCTCGGATGATCTGGTCAGGCAGCCCGGCCACTGCTGCGGGGACAGAGAAGCCTTTTCCCGGGATGTTTAAGCATGGAGATGACCCAGCCCATTAGGCCAGTCTCCCCTAAAGTTTTCAGCTTACTGTGGAAGGCGAGTTAATCACACCCGAACTGCTCCAGCTCAGCGCACGCTGTTTCCTACCTAACTGGCAGGGCTGGAGTGCCCCCGGTGGGGCGGGGGGCGGGGGGGCTGCAGGCCCCAGTCGTGCCTTGAACTTGAGCTTTGTGACTGGAGGGAAGTGAAGATGCCCTGAAGTCTAGACACAGAGACCCATCTTTAAAGGTGGACTGCGGAGCCGCGGAGAGGGACGGTGATAAAAGTGCAGCTCCGGGGTCTGGGGGCCCGGCGACGACGGGAAGCGGCCGCCCGTGCTCCCTTCTGACCCGAGCTGTTAGAGGGAACCGCTGTGATTCAGAGAGAGACGGCGGCCGAGGTCAGCCTCCTTCCTTCCTCCGCCTGTTCCTCTAATGCATTCTGAACCTCGGTGACAGCATTGGAGCCACTTCCATTCATTCCTCGCTGTGAAGCCGATCACGATTACCCATCATAACTGCAAAGTAGCTTTAAAAAAATCACATTTTGGGGGGTGTTTTTAACACCATATGGCTGGGCACTGACAGGATACAGCACAAAAAAAAAAAAAAAAAAAAAAAAAAACCAGAAAAGTGTTTAGTGACTGAAGCATTTCTATTAAATCCACCTTTTCCTTCTGTATCCGGTCTCCAAGGCTGTTCAGGATAGGGGTTAATGTCGGTGCTTCAGGAAAGGACGAAAATGCCACGGATCTCCCAGGGGAGAGGGCGCGTGTGCAGACGAGGTGGTGGGGGACATCCAGGGCTGCCTGCTCTGGGCACTGCGCTCACAACGAAGACCGTTCCCTTTGCAGTTGCTCCGCAGGCTGACCCCCAGTGGCCTTCTTTCTTTCATTCTTTCCCTGTTAAAGTGCATCTGAGGGGAAAAAGCTAATTAAAAGCAAGACATGAGAAACTGTCTCAGAAGATGATTTACTAAATCCCCAAAGGCAGCTCAGATTAGGTCCATCATGCTAGTTTTAAAGTCTTTATTGAGGACCTAGTAAGTGCAAGTGTTGACTACGAGCTGAACAAAACACACAAGCATCACACGGGCTGGGGACTAAAGAAGGGACCGGATGTTGTTTGGGAGCGGTGGGACTGTGGCAGGTTCTGCAAAGGATTCCAGTAGGACCCTGGCTCAGCAGGAAACCACAGCCCTGTTGCCTGGAGGTCTTTGCCATCCACTGGCAGTGCCTGGACGTCTCTCAGAAGCCTCCCAGCAGCCCTGCAGAGGAGAAAGCGGTCCCCCTCAGTTTACAGATTGGGAAACGGAGCCTCAGAAAAGTTAGATGATTTTCTAAAAGGCATGTAGCTAAAAAAAAAAAGGTGAAGCCAGGTTGTCTGACTCCCTATTTCACAATTTAATTTTTAATGGAGAGACCATAGTTCTGGACTTCTGGGCAAGACAGTGAGCTGAGTACCGTTGTTTAATTATCTTAATGTGGAAGAGCACTAGGAAGCAGATGAAGGAGACCCAGGAGGATGTGCTGACAGCCCTCGACTCAGAGGAGGCGGCTAGAGGTGAGAACAGACCAAACCCCACACGGTGGGAAGATCCGAGTCCCACGACAGCAACAGGCCCTTCTAGACAGGGCGTCACCGTGCCCATTGGCTGTGGCCATGACAAGCTTGCAATAACTTGGACGAGGGGCAGAATTACCTGCAATGATTACCCAGTGCCCTTTCCACTCCCCTTGGTCTGCAGAATGCCAAAGCTAGTCAAATAAAACAATGATAGCTTTTTTTTTTTTTTACCTTTTTTACTTGAAAATGAGAGAATTAGATAGAGGCCCACATCAGTCTCAATTCCAAACTTACTTTAAGTCAATCTGTGGACTGCCCTGTGCAAGGCCAAGCAAAAAAAGAATCAGCATGCTTTTGAAATTACACCACAATTTAAAAGAAACTGCTAATCCTGAGATCAGCATAGATACTTTTTTTAAATTAGATTTACTACAAGGAAAAACATATTTTTAAAAATTCTAATTTGGACTTTGCTATACACACAAGAATTGAGAGAATCAAATAAAACACAGTATTAAGTCATAAACAGAAAGAGATCTGAGAAAAGAAAATTTATGACATGAAAGATGATTTTGCAATTAAAATCACTTCACGTGATATACTTGATGTAACAGGAAGTGAATTTAGCAGAGGACAGATCAAATATTTCCATACAGAGCTCTGTGGTAAAGAGATCACTACTTTGATGAGAAATAAGATCAGATCCCATGGATTATGTAGGATACATGGTTATGATTTTCATTACTGTGTGTAGACACCTACTATTTCAGGCACCCAAGGGAGTCAGAAAATATAACCTGTAAATACTTTCTGAAAAAACAATTTAAATATGTGTGATAAGAAGTCAATACATTAACCAAAATAAGAAATTCAAACAGTGCCTCTAATTAACAGCACTATACTGTACACTAAAAATCTTACTGCTCTTATCACAGAAGTAGAATAAAATAAAAGAAGAGGGCAATTCACACCTGTGTGGGTGTCTGTTATTATCAAAAAATCAAGAGATGACAAATGCTGGTAAGGATGTGGAGAAAAAGAAACACTTGTACACTGTTTGTGGGGATGTAAATTGGTACAGTCAATGTGGAAGATGGTTTGGAGTTTCCTCAAGAAATTTTAAAAAAAGATTACCATATGGCCCAGCAATCCTACTTCTGGGTATATATTCAGAGGAAAGGAAGTCACTGTCTTGGAGAGATACCTGTACTCCTATGATGTATATACATATACACACACGTACATGTATCGTTTCGTATATGTGTGTGTGTATGTATATGCATATACCTGAGGGAATTCTGTCATTTGCTACAGCATAGGTGAGCCTGAAGGGTATTTTGCCAAGTGAAATAAACCAGATAGAAAGATAAGTACCACATGGTATCACTTATATGTGGAATCTTAAAAAAAAAAAAATGAACTCATTGAAACAGAGAGTAGAGAAGTGGTTACTGAAGTTGGAGAGTGGGAGAAATTGGGAGAGGTTGGTAACGGGTACAAACTTTCAGTCACATAATAAATAAGATCTAAGGCTCTCATGTGACTATGGTTGATAACACTGTTGTGCAATTTAATTTGTGCAATTAAACACTATTGTGCTAGGAGAATAGAACTTACATGTGTTCACACACACACCAAAAGGTAAACCTGCGAGGTGAAGGATGTGTTAACTAATTGATGGGGAGAATCTGTTCACAATGTGGACATATATATAAAATCATCATTCTGTGCACTTTAAATACCTTACAGTTTTACTTGCCAAGTTTACCCCCATAAAGCTGGGGAAAAAGAAAAGAGGCGGCAGGGTGGAGACCTTTGGAGGTGAGAGATGTGTTTATGATGTAGATTGTGGTGATGGTCCATGGGTATACTTATCTGCAAATTCATCCAGTTGTATATACATGAAATATGTTTTTTATGTATCAATCATACCTCAATAAAGTGGTTTTAAAAAAAGAAACTCAAGAATGAGCATCCATGGGTATAAAAGAGCAGGGGTGAACAGTGAGATGGGTTAAACAGTGGACTTCCTGTATGCTTGTAAAACTTACGCTCCTGTGAAAATGGTCGTTGAAGGCTAGATGCATACTGTAATTAATAACAATAATATTTAAGTAAAATGTTATTTACGGATTATATAAACAGATATGTGTTTTTGGATATGTACATATTTATATACTTAAAAATCTATTTTAGGCAGACCTGGGTTATTTTTTTATTGAAGTATAGTCAATTTATTAGTTGTGTTAGTCTCCGGTGTACAGCATACTGATTCTGTTACACATATATATTCTTCTTCATTCTCTTTTTTATTGTAGGTTACTGTAAGATCCTGAATATAGTTTCCTGCAGGACCTTGTTGTTTTTCTACTTTATATTCAGTATTAGTATCTGCAAACCCCAAACTTCTAATTTATCCATCACCCATCCTTTCCCCCCTGGTAACCATAAGTTTGTTTTCTATGTCTGTGAGTCAGTTTCTGTTTTGTAAATAAGTTCATTTGTGCCATTTTTTTTTTATATATTCCACATATAAGTGATATCATAGGGTATTTTTTTGGCTTTCTCCACTTAGTATGATCATCTCTAGATCCATCCATTTTGCTGCAAATGGTATCATTTCATTCTTTCTTTTATGTCTGAGCAGTAACCTATTTTGTGTGTGTGTGTGTGTGTGTGTGTGTGTGTGTCCTCTCTGTCCAGTCATCTGTCGATGGACATTAATTTGCTTCCATGTCTTGGTTATTGTAAATAGTGCTGCTGTGAATAGACTTGGGTTTAAATCTTAAGTTTTACCACATAGTTTTGTATGATTTTGGACAAGTATCACTTTAGCATCTGTGACCATACATTCACACCCTAAGCACACATATAACATATACGCAATAGGATAATCTAACAAAATGTTCAAAATAATCATATCTAGTTGTAAAGATTTTGTGAAATTTTCTTATTCCTCAATATGTTTTTTGCCTTACTCAAAATGTGTAAATTAAGTGTTTTTCACTTCAGTAATCAGAAAATACAGTACAAGAAAATAGATACTAAAATTTAAAGCTGTAACTGTAGTCCGGGGCCTCTTCTTCAGAAAGCCAGGTCTTCTGCACAAGTAGGAATCGGGGCTGTTTCAGTCGAGCCTGTGCTGGCAAGCTGATCACTCACCCACGCCATCCTGTACATCTTGGAATCTCAAATCACATTGCTGGAATGACTGACTCTTTTGAATGTGCGATTCACGATTGACGTCATTGAGAGGCAGTGGGGAATGGCTGCTGAGAGCAGGGCCCTGGCATCAAACTGCCGTAGGTCCCTTCCCTACTCAGTCCTCACGCGATCACATCGTCTTGCCTGGGGTAAGATACGCGACCTCTCTGCGCCTTACTTTTCTAACCTATAAGCTGAGACTAAGGGGAGGGCTTAGATCATAGCTCGACACCGAGGAAGAAGTCGGATGTGACTGAGGAGGAATCTGAACTTTGGGGAAGCTGTAGAGTCAGTTTTCAAAGGGAGAGTGACACCAGATCTCTGCCTCGCTGCCCCGGGTTCGTCCCTGGCCCTGAAGCCCAGCCCTGTGGAGTTTTGTGACCTCCATCCTCTGCCTGGGCCGAAACTGTATTTGATGCTTCAGTCCTGACACCAGAATTCTTCCACTACCAACAAATCATTAACTGAGAAATGTTTGAAGCTCTACCCTGTGACATTTGTAGCTGCCACATTCTGACCATTTAAAGTTTCCATTCAGTACAACAGTCACGTGTTAGGAGTCAAAGAGGAAAAATTAAACAAGTGATTTTCATTCTAACTTTGAAAACATATATTATACAGACATTATAGCCAAGGGTGTGGTAGACGTAAGACTCTCCAGCTCCTTTAAAATCCTTACAGCAGCTCTGTGTGCTCTCTGTGGAGATAAACGGATGCGCAGAGGACTGGAAGGCGTGCCACAGTCATGCTCCTGGAGACTTTGGCTTTGTTTTGCAATTGTTGTATCAAGAATATTCATTCTTCTCTTTCTTCAGTTGGCTGTCCTGTTCTTTCATTTTCTGTCCTTCTTGCCTGAATTGAAGCAAGTCACCAAGCTATCGTTTGGAGGTAATTAACTTGGATAGCAAGCATAAACCTAGCATTTGGGGGCTGACTTGAGGCTCAGTTAACTCACCAAGTGAATTATTTCATTTTTAAGTAGTTACCCTTCCAAAGACCCATTAATAAGACAGGTGTTTAACCTCTGGTCCCACATCTGACTCAGTCCCAGAGGACATCAAGTTTCCTGAATGTATCAATAGAATGTTTTTGTGTGGGTTTTCATTTAACTGTCACCAAGGCAATTGCTTAATTAATTTATCTTTTTTTTTTTTTTTTTTGAGGTCAACAAACTCCCAGGAGCTCCCAAACCAGAACAGAACAGGGAAAGACATGTTAATTATTCTCACACCAGAAATTGGACAGTGCTATGATTGATCCTGCTCACCGAGTAATTAGGGAACGTACACACCACATTTCAAAGCATGTATTTTATATCCAGGGCCTACCTGACCGGTTCCCAAAAATGTGCTCCCTCTGAGAAGCAGACGGCCCTTAGAATATTGCTCAGAAAATGCGTTTGCAGCCATTATGTCAATAGCTCTGGAAAAATGATGAAATTTGCAATCAGCGACTAAAACATCTTCAAGGACATGCTCAAGAGAGAACAGCATATTTTCAAACCTGAAACAGATGTGCGACTCCCCGAGGCTCAGTTCCTTGAGGCCCTTTTTGAGCTGGAGAGTTTCTCCCAGATGTTGCTACCTGGAAGGCCTTCACTGACTTTCAGACTTTGTCTAACATGATAGGACAATGCCCTAGCTGCCGCGTTCGGAGGGGTGATGCGACTTTTGTCTAACATGATAGGACAATGCCCTAGTTGCCGCGTTCGGAGGGGTGATGCAAATGTGGCAGAAAATGCAATTGCGCTGCATGCCGGCCAGTCACCGGCGCCTGCTTTCACCTTGGTAATACACCGAATCCTGTTGTCTGACTAAGGGTTGTGCCCTTGTGCCCCATTTATTTCAGTCACATGGCTAGTCAGATGGCCAGGAGCTAACCGCAACCTCTCCGTCCTTCTGCTAGCTGAAGTCTGTTTCACCTGATTTAACATCAGCACGTCCGTGCTTCACAAATCTTTGTTAAAGACCACTAATCTTAATGTTCGGAAAAGGGCACTGCTGCATCTGATGAATTTAAAACATGGAAAGATGAAAACCAAGAATTTCACAAGATTGTTTTTGTTAAAAAATTCTTTATTACTCAAGACTGCCAAATGGGGAATATATCAAAGGTAATGCTACTACGGAGAAGAAAAGCACTTTTCTTCCCCAAACATATGTTTCACAGCTGAGCCCTGTTCTCAGTTTTGATTCTTGTTTCATGTGGCAGTCTGAGTCTCTTCTTTGGCCTGAAGCCCAAAAATCTGATTCTTTCCTTATCTTCCCAGACTTCAGCTTCAGACACCAAAGCATTAAACTGAACACAGAGTAAAGTATTAACATGAGATTGGGTCTCCATTCAATCAAGAACTCAGATGACATGCTTGTCCAGAGGAAAAAGTAAAACAAAAGTCTTTTCTTGCTAGTTGCAAAAACAGTTCGAGGAAGTTGCATGGTTTTTTTTCCCCCTATAAATATTCCTTCCTTTTCACTTTGAAAAGTGAATGAAGTGAGAAAGGGAATTCAAAGAATGGAAGAGGATAAAGAAATTTTTGAAAATTGGCAGAACAAAATAAGAAGATTCAAAGATGGTGTTGATGGATAGAGAAAGAAATGTCACAGTAAAAGGAAGCGTGGTTAACGTTGTGAACAGACGTCTTAAAGGTGCACATGCATTAATGCTAATCCCACTGAAACAAACGTAACTATTTCCTAAGTCAGACAGAAACACAAATACTGTACAGTATCACTTATATGTGGAATCTAAAAATACAACAAACAGGTGAATACAACAAAAAAGACGAAGCAGACTTCCAGATACAGAAAATGAACTAGTGGTTACGGGGGAGGGGGCGATATCGGGGTCAGAGGGCGGGAGGGACAAACTTGGGTGTAAGAGCTCAGGGATGTATTGTGCAGCACGAGAAACACCGCCAATATTTTGTAATAACTGTAAATGGATAGTATTCTTTAAAAGTGCATAAAATTAAAAATTAAAAAAAGAGAGAGAGAAAAAAAGAAAAAGATGTAAGCATTTCTGGAGGATGGAAAGGTTAAGGTCGGCGTCTATACATTCTGCTCACCCTATGTCAGTGCTTTCTGGCTAAAATAATTGCTGTGGTGCTTCCTCCACTCAGAATGAGGGAGACTGTAGAGAAGAAAAGGAGCACATTTGCTCTTTATGAGGTTTCATGGGCCCTTAGCAAGCCTGACTCTTTTCTTGATGACTTCAAATCCTATTTTTTTGTGAGTTTCTTCTCGATATTCATAAGTCCATTCACTTATTGGCCAAACTGAACTTATCATCCCAAACTGAAATTTTCTTAGGCTTTACTGTCCCTGGGTAACAGATAAGATCACACAAGCATCTGTACTGAACTTTCATTGATTCACAGGCGCTATTTACTTGAAGAGAACTTCATGTCCTCCAGCCTCTCCCCGGTTCCCCCACACCTCCCGCTGTTCATGGGCGGTCTGATGGGCTCAGTAACAAGTCCGTGAGCATGGTCACCATGGTGCTCTATGACAGTCACCACTGCATCATGAAGAACAAGTCTTGCCACACTCCTGTGAGCACAAGAGAGTCCTTGTCTGTGAACACCTCTGCTCTGCAGGGACCACGGGCACAAAACTGCTCCTCCGGCCCCTCCAGCTGCTTTCTCTCCCTCCCCTCTGCTGAGCACAGAGAAATCATTTTGCCTAGTTCCCTACTGGGTCCTGGCAGAATGAGGGAGATGGTATGTTTCTCTGTGGATCACATACTTTTTAGAAAGACTTTCAGAATAGAGTTATTTTGGCCACAATGGAGTATGACGTTTAGTAAAAGTTCTGTTTTAGTTTTATTTACTGCATTCTCTAGGATTCAAATGTGTCAGAAAATTGAAGCTAGAAATACATTTAGGTGGCAGACAATGTACTCAAAATCCACACTCTCCTCCAATATCTACTCTTTTTATTCATCAAATTCATCATGCCTGGTTCCTTCTTTGAACCAAGTGACCCCTCAAGCCTCCTACCAATAGACTTTCCTTAGCTCATTCCCCAGAGCCTCAGATTTGCCAAGGTTTTCATGCGCTCTGTCAGAAAACGGTCCTGTAGACGTCCCTGTTACATATATGCTGTGATTCTCTGAAAAGTTAGGCTATTTTCACCACGATTTTTAAATTGAATATTTCAATGGGGCACAAAGGTTCAACAGAATTGATATTCCTAAAATAATCACCAGATCAAGACATAAATTTACAAAGGAAAAGATCTGAAAATTGGTTTCATGACTGTTACTCTTTACCACTCTTACAGTTTGGGCCAGACTTCACGGAGATCCAGAGGGAATTTTATAAGCACACTCCTTGGAGTGAATTGCAGTGTGCTGTGAGTTCCACCATTCTGAGGCCTAGTAAGAGGGGTTTCCCAGGAGCCCTGGAAGAGCTTGATTTGTGTCTCCTGCAGCTGGAACATTTATAGTGGACCCATGTCATATTTCGCCTGTTCCATATAAAGGTAGACAAGATGGATGGCTGCTCCAAGGTGGAGAAGTGTTGCAGGGCCAGAAATGGCTTATATCCCTATGATCTGTTGAAACAAAGTTTTCAAGCTCACATGAGGTAGAGAGATTCTGTCCAAGAGGAATAGCTGAAGGCCAAAACAGGCCTCAGCACAGAGCAGCTGAAGGCTGGCCCAATGGGGAAGGCTCGAGACCGATCTAAGATGGTACCAGGGAAATGAAAATTTCCTACACTGCTCACCTACCCTTTTTCCATGTCACTTCTCACCCCCTCAGCCCCCAAAGAATAAGTAGCCATCAAGTAGGGGAGGAGGAAATCCAAAAAGGGAGAAGAGACTGACCATGCTCCCTTCTTCCAGGGAAGGCTGCTCGCTGTGAGAGCCCCTCTTAGTTGTGGGATGAGAAGGAAGGACCTGAAATTCTAATTTCTAAATTGAGACTCTATTTTCTGATTTGAGTAGACTAGAAAGTCTCTGACCAGAGAGTCACGAAAATGCCAAATTTTTATTGTGACGGAAAAATAACCCCAGTAATTAAAGACAAAAAGGCAATGAGAATGCAAAATAAAGTTGCTTTATGAAAACACTCGATAAATACCGTGTGTTCAGTGCCCAGGTGTGACAGCCACAAATCCAAGATGACAAGGGGAGGGCCTCACACGTGTGGTTTTACCTGGTTGGACCCCTTTTTTCCTTCTTGACCCTTCAAATCAATGCGATACTTCATGTTTATAATTAAATCAACTTCTGTAAAGTTTCCAATCTCTATGATTATAGCAGAGGTTTCTAATCATATAGATTTTAAAGGTAGAAGTAACTTAGGAGCATCTAGTTCAGTGGTTCCCAGCCTTTAATGTGCAGGTGAATCACCTAGGATCTTGTTAAGACTTAGAGTCTAATTAAGTATGACCGAAATGAAGCCCGAAAGTCTGTGTTTCTAACAAGCTCCCCAATTATGCCAATGTTGTTGGTCCATGGCTTCTTATTTTGCATATTTGGCATAGCAAGGCTGTAGTCCACATCTGTCCTATCCTTACAGCATAACCAAAAACCCAAAAACCCTCAAAATAGAGAATTGAAGAGCCTCACAGGAGGTAATGAAATCAAGAAGACGTGATTCTAGAGTACAGAACTCTGACATCTACTTCATTAGGCCGTGTTTCTTCCCTCGTTACTCTGCCCGTGTGTTATAGCCAATTTGATGCTAAATGGTCCACCTGTATCAAAGCACAGCACAGGGCACGCTAGCCACACTGCCCAGCTCATTCTGTGATGCTGGTACTCTCATAACAAAGCCAGACAAAACATGAGAAAAGAAAATTAGAGTCCAACATAGATGCAAAAATCCTTGGCAAATATTAGTAAACACATCCATCAAAATATAAAAAAAAGTTTATATAGCATAGCCAGTTCGGATTTTTCCCAGGAATGCAAAGTTGGTTTAACACTCAAAAATCTGTTAATGTAATACATCATATTTATAGAGTAAAGAAAGAAAAACTACAGAATCTTCTCAATATATAGAGGCAAATCACTTGACGTAATCTCAAGTCCAATTATCCAAACAAAAATAAAAACAAAAAAACCTCTCAACAACTAGATGTACAAGGGAGGCTTCCTCAATCTGATAAAGAGCGTCCAAAACAAAAACAAAAACAGTTAATATCATATTAATAGTGAAAGACTGAATTTCAATGTGTTCCACCTAAGACTGAAATATGGCAGAGATGTCTGGTCTTGTTACTTCTATTCAGCACTGTATGGAGAAGTCTAACCAGAGAATGAATTAGAAAAGAAAAAGGAAAGAAAAAAGAGAGAGAAAAAAATTTTGAAAAGGCATTTAGGTAGAAAAGAAAGAAATAAAATTCTTTCTTTCTTTCTTTCAACAGTGACATGTTCCTGTTTGTAGACAATCCCAAAGAATCATAAAAAATTACAGCTGACTTTAGCATGATCACAGGATATAAAATCAAAATACAAAAATGAATTGTATTTCTATCTGCTAGCAATGAACGATCCAAAATGAAATTAAGAAAGCAATCTTATTCACTATTGGATAAAAATAGAATACTTTGGAAAAAGTTAAAAAGAAAGTATGAGACTTGTACACTGAAGTTAGAAAATACTGTGAGAAATTTTTTAAAATATAAATAAATAGAAAGACATCTTATGCTCATGGATTGGAAGCCTCATTATTGTCAAAATGGCAATTTTCCCCAAATTGATCTGTAAACTCAATGCAATCACTATCATATTCCCAGCTGACTTTTTAATAGCAATTGATAAGCTGATCCTAAAATATATACTGAATGCAAAAGACCTCGAATTGCCAAAACAGTTTTTAAAAGAAGAACAAATTGGAGAATTTACACTACTAATTTTTTACTATAAAGCCACAGTAATCAAGACTCACACAAGGAAGGGCAGGTAGATCAATGGAACAGAAGTGAGAGTCCATAAATAAACTCTTACATTCACAGTAGATTTTCAACAAAAAAGATACCGATTTAAAGAGATAAATGATACTCTTTTCAATAAATGGTGCTGCGACAATTGGATATCCACAAGAAAAACAAACAAATAGATTTTTAATCTCAAGATATAAACAAAAATTAACTCAAAATTGATCATAGACCTAAATGTACTAGCTACAAATATAAAACCTTTAGAACAAATCATAGGAGAACAACTTTTTAACCTTGAGTAACCAAAGAATTTTAGATATAACATCAGAAACAATGCATAAAAGAAAATGTTAACTAGACTTCATTGAAATCAAGGACTTTTGTACTTCTAACAAAAATTAAGAAAATAAAAAGGTATGCTACAGACTGGAAGAAATATTTGCAGATCAAATACCTTATAAAGGACTTGTAAACAGAATATTTAAAGAACTCTTACAAGTCAATGAAGAAGGCAAACAACTCAATTTAAAAATAGGCAGAAGACTTGAATACACATGTCACTGTACATCCATTAGAATGGCTACAATAAACAAGACGAGTCAACAGCAAGTACTGGAGAAGTTTACTTTAAAATGGTACAGTTTGTCGGTGTCTTCAAAAGTTAAACAGAAACCTACTATACATCCCAGAAATTCTACTGCTAGGAATCTACCCAAGACAAATGAAAACTTACGCCCACACAAAGAAGTACATGAATGTCACAGAGGCATTATTTGTCACAGCAGCAAACTGAAAACCATACAAATATCCAACAACTGGTTAACGGATAAACGGAAGTCATACAAATAGAATATCACATGATGCTACATTGTATTAGTTTTAGGTGTATATTGCTAAATGACTACCACAATAAATTTAGTTAACACCCCTTACCAAACATAGTTACTAGAGTTTTTTTCTTGTGATGAGAACTCTTAAGATCATCTCTTAGCAACTTGTAAATATACAATATTGTTAACTATAATCATCATGAAAACACTATTTTAAGTGAAAGAAGCCAGGCACAGAACACTACATATTGTATGTTTCCATTTATATAAAATATCTAGAAAAGACAAATTCATTGAAGCAAATCAGATCAGTGGGTCCCTATGACTGGGGGTAGAAGTGTAGATAAACTACAAATGGGCACAGGGGAAATTTGGGGGATGCTATGGACAAGTTCTTAAACTGGATTATGATGATGTTTGCAAAAGAAAAATTTACTAAAAATCATTAATTGGAAAAATTATTTAAGGGGAAAAAATAAAGCTAAAGATTAGAAAACAAGATTTTTTTCTTTTATAATTTCAGCATCTCACCCCACTTTGGTTAATATACTAATTCATGGTGACACTAGCTGTCTAATCAGTTGAAGGTATTAGTCATAATATATCCTCTTCCTAAAACTCTTGCTGCAACAGGCACACAGTTGAAATGCTGTGCTTGTTCCGCGGGAACCGGCTGAGTTCCTGTTCCACACGGACTCATTTCACGTAGTATTTTTCGTGCTCTTTAGGACAAAGCCTGAAGCAGAGGGGGCGCCTCGTCCTGCACCTTTGTCGTAGTTAACAGACTCCTGGCCCTGCCCTTTCTTTAAAAAACAAAAACACGGAATAATGCAAAGGTGTCAAGGTTCCTTACAAGCAGTGGCTTATGCAAGGCTCCGGGAGTTTCCGCCCTGTCATGGTGCACGTGGAGTCAAGTGTTTTAACCAACTTCTCTTCATCTCATTGCTGAGGGAGAGAGTCCCACCCTAGGGTTAGGAGGGTGGCTGAATACACAGCACCCCGCCCTGGACAGCTGACATCCACAGTCGTTTATCAGTTACATGTACTCACAGCCTGAGGGGAAAAAGACACCACGTGCCATGCAAGGCCCTGTGGGGGTTACAGTTGGCAACAGAGGGGACAACCAGGGCCTTGGGAGGCAGGCTTTGTAGGTTCAAGGCCGCGGGGTATCCCTTGGCTCCAGGGGAGCATACGATTGGATTGTTTGAGTAATTCCATAGGCCGGGAGAAAAGTAAAGCCTGCTACTCAGGGACACAGATAAGCTGGTCCATTTGACCAGGAGGGTTGTTTGGCTAGGGGACCTTGTCCTCAGGAGCAGGGTGAAAAGACCAACGCGCCGTTAGGCTGCCCGAGGCCCTCCTGATTTCACCAGGTGTCCACACGGTACATAACACTGAGCCTTTTTAGGTCTTACACCACACCAAGGTAAACACGTGAAACACTTTATTTTCTGACTATACACCCAGAAAGTGAATCAACAGTCAAATTGTCTGCTTAGCCTCCCCATGCCTCCATGTATAATCACAGCATCTGTCAGTTATGTAAGTTGGAGAGAAAAACGCTACAAAATTAACTACCAAGAAGTCATCTACCCAACACTTTATACACTTGGAAAGAAAAGCACCAGGCATGACTTCGTGTACCCCAGGTCACTCGGCAAACGTCAGGAAGAAGCACGTGTCGTGTGCACGTCCGCACTGAGCGTCGCGCGATGCTCTGTCAACCTGCCGCGCTCCGTCGCTGGTTTTAGCTCTTTGAGGGTGGAGCTGGGTCGTACTTGTCATGTTGCCTCCAGCACTGAGCCTGGTGTCTGGCAAAATGCAAGTCGTGATACCTAACAGTCAAGGAGAATTTTCCGTGGGTCAGACAATGCCCTAAACCACTTGTACACACTGTTCAACCACCACAAAGCCTGATGAGGGAGGTACCACCACTTTGGTTTCCTAGATCAGGGACTGGTACATTTTTTTTCTGTGAAGGGCCAGACAGTAAAGATTTAGGGTTTTGTGGGCATGTGGTGTCTGTTGAGACGCTAACTCTAATATTGTGGTGTAAAAGCAGCCTGGGGCAATATGTAAATGAATAGGCATGTCCCCATCCCAATAAAACTTCACTTACAAAAGCAGAAAGCAGACTGAACTGGTCCGCGAGCTTTAGTTTGCCAACGGCTATGGCAGATGACACCCTGATGCTTGACATGATGAAACAATGTGCTCAAGGTCACACAGCTCGGAAGAGGCAGAGCAGGACTTTTACCCAGATTTATCTGGTTCCCAAACTCCCTTCGCTAACCACTGCTCCGTACTACGTCTGTCCACCGCACTAGTCAGTGGGCCTCCTCACATGTGTGTTGAAATAAGAAGTTATTGTTACATGCGCTTTACAACAGAAAAAACAACAAGTCAGATTACATCCTCCACACACGGTCGGGGTTTCTGACTCCTGTTCTAAACTGAACTTAAAACATAATGAAAACCTAATCAGTCTGAGGTCAGTCGCCTTCTGTCTGCTGGTTTAGTGGTGTCTCCAGTCCACATCCAAGAGGAAAGGCCAGCTGTTCACAGAAAAGCAACAACCTGGACTGCGGGCTCTACTTCCCTTTATTCGGATTCTTATCTGTAGGAGGCTCACCTTAATTCACTTTCCCTTCCTTCAGGTTTTGACTACGGACTAATGCATTTGACTTCCCAGGGCTGTGAAATCCTAAACCTAGCCGCATTCCCATTGCTAGAAATAATTCAAATACCCCATCAACTAGCACTTTCTCTCTCTCAGATTACGTAGTTACAAAAGACTAACAATATTTTTCACACTTTGTTGAAAAACTTGCTTCCCAGCTGTGATCCTGTATTCTAATTTTTTTTAATGGGGGTAGGTAATTAGATTTACTTGTTTATTTATTTTTTAAACAGAGGTACTGGGGATTGAACCCAGGACCTCGTGCATGCTTGGCATGTGCTCTACCACTGAGCTATACCCTCCCCCCGTCTTCTAATTTTTAACCAAAAATACATACGATAAAGAATTTTAAAATGCTGGTGTATCTTGAACTGACTGTGCCTGGAATGATGGCATTGCTAAGATGGTTCAAGTTTTATTTTCAATAAACTGGAGACATGAATAGCTACAGTTGTTGTTACTCGTAATTCAGAGCTGGCTGGTATTTAAAAAAAAAAAAAGACATGTGGCATCCGGAAAATGTAATTAATTTGATGGTATAAGCCTTCATAAATTATCAAGTATTCCCAGTAGCAGCCATGGAAAACTTAGAGGGAGCATGAGCTGCTTTTAAATTGCTTAGTTTGCTCACATCCAGAATTATTTTAAGGTGGTTGTGTTGCTGCTGGTATTAAAAGATGTTTGAATTATTGTTACCATTAATGGCCAACTCCACCTTTAAATAAGGTGAGAGAGACTTGGAGTCACACACGAGCCAGCATCCGTGTCTCCAGGCTGTCATTCTCCTCTCTAATGAACTGCAGCTTACAGAAATTAATTATGGGGGAAAGGTTGCGGTTACCCCACCAGGAACGAAGTCTCCAGATTCCAAATCAAGTGGTGCTGGGGAGGAAGCGCGGCGGCCCCGTCTCCCGGAGCTCTGCTCACGTTGCGCTCATTCTGCCAGGAGCAAGCGGCCCGCTCGGCTGCACAGCGAGAGAACAGTGACTCAGGGAAGGCGTTTTTAATATTCACAAGAAGTACAAAAAGCAGCCCCAGAAAGACAGAACAATGCGGCGGCTAGAGCAATTCCCAGGGCCAGAGTGCTGGGTTCCGGGCAAGGGGCTCTGGGTGACCATGAATCCACCTTTGCATATCTGCGTGGCACTTGTGAAATAAACAAGGGGCTATCTGACCTTTCCAACTTGCCTAGCAATATTTATACGTAAAATATACATATTCATGTATAATACATGCATGTAAAATATGCATATTTTCAAAATGAATATAATGCACAGCATAATTCCATCTCCTAAAATAACAGAGGACATTTATAGTCTGCAAAGTATTTAGGTGGAATCCGAAGACCATGTCTATTACCCTTTGCTATTTAGCTGTCAGAAAAAAATACACAAGCAAACAAAATATCAACTTTTGTTCAAAGACAATAGCTGGCCTGGGAAGACCTTAACTGAGCATGTCATTGGGGAGGTATTAAAGCCTAAAATGTCTGCCCAATTTTTGTCAGTTTCTGTGGGTGTTTCAAATGTCTCCTTGAAGGTCTAGTGCTGGGCAGTTCTGAAGTCCTCTGCATCCCTGCGATTCATTCATTATGCAATGACATTTATGAAAGGGATGGGCGATTGGAAAATTATAAACAGGCATTATGTGACTTAGGTCCAAAAAAATTAAAATCATAAGAGACCGTTGCCAATAACATCCAAAATATTTTCTTAGGGGGCTTGGGAGAAGAAAGCTACAAGTAAACCAGGCTGCACTAGAGTGGAAGCTTGGAGACTTTGGACTTAAACTGGCCATTCCCCAACCACACAATTTCCTACGGCTGATTTGCAGGCACTTTTACAGACATGTCTTCAACCACCCACTTGCTGGAAATAAGGGGGAAAAGATAAGTGGACCCTGTGGATCACTGGCTTGGGATGGGGAACTGGGAAGAAGAGCACTCATTTTAAGACATCAATTATTGCCACACTCCCTATTCACAGGGCCTGTGAAGGAGCTGTCAAACTCTTTGAAAACTCTAAAGAAATTTTTTTAAATAAAAATGCTGTCACCACTGGCTCTTGCATATTTGGTACAAAAATTGGGGTTCTTCTCTTTGCATCTTTATTTATAATAATTGCAGGGTATATTAAATTAGTGACAATGATTTCTAAAGAAAAAAAAAAGTCACACGTTGAAATCTACAAAGAACAGACGTGCCCAATGGTGGAAATGCACTTCATCTGCACGAAGAAGACAAAATGAGGTCGGAGTGTTACCCCAAACCTCTGCTGTCAGAGATACAGTCTGTCTGGTCAATCAAAGTGCAGCGACTAATCACAGGTGCGCCTCCTCGTGCCTCAGGGTCTGCAGAGCTGATGGCATTGAGTGCAACCACTGAGGAAACCTGCAGGAAATGTAACCTACCTATCTACCTACCTGTCTCTAGCTAGTTATCTATCTATCACCTATCAATGGGTAGATCTGTCTATTGATCTATCCATCTATATTTCTTCATCACAGTGTGTGAACCCAGCCGCTGGGTTGGTCACCAGGCATCATGTTGCTGTCCAACAGTTCAGCAGAAGTTCACCCTGAGCAATTGCCAATGAAAGCCCTTCCAGTTTGCCATGGGAAGCTAGGAAAACATTGGGAAAATGTCTTAGTTCATTTTCTTTTGTTTAAATGAAGCACACATATTAAATTATCATAATTTTCTCTTCTCTCTTTTTTTAATTCTCCATTTAGAAGCCAACATGCACATCAAGGAAAAATAACATGTAAACAATAGAAAATAAAAGGATCCTTCTTGCTTATCATGAAAACTGTAAAAGTAAAAAGGCCAATTGTATCCTCTGCTGAAGGAAGCAGGTACCTGCTAGATGATCTTAAACAATACCACATTGACCTTGGTATACATTTAGCTAACGTAAGTGCTCCCAGTAAAAAGTATGAAAAAAGGATTCATCAATCTACTGGAAAAAAATTTTTATGCAAACAGCAAACCAGCTAAAGAGGCTGCCTTGAATAGCTCAATTTAGTAAAATATGAAGATTTTGCAATTGTTTTCTATGCTTCTGTAAAGAATAGCCTGATTTTCACAGTTCTTCAAAAGGAGTATTTTGGGGATTGATGCAGATGGAAGAGAACAAATGAAGTCTCCCCTCCAGCATGCAGAGCATGAGTCACACCAGGAGCGAGGACCGCACACAAGCCCCAGAATGAAACGAGGGGACACTCAAGTCCAAGCTCCTCATTCTACAGCTGAGGACACTGATGCTCAGCGAAGCAAAAACCAGGCTTCCCAAACTTTAACATTCAGAGAAATCATCTTAAAAATCTACTTAAAATGGTCATTCTGACCCAGTAGCTCTGGAGAGGGGCTGGGGTTTTGCATCTCTAACGAGCTCCCAGGTGTTGCTGCTAACCCTACCCCGTGGAACACACTCAGTGGACAGAAAGGGGTTTCTCCCCCTTAGTTAGCGGCGGAGACCTGGCTCTCTCAAGTGTACAGCTTCATATTAAACAAAACAACTAATTCTCTTGTCAAATATAAGCAAGTAGACGTTCACTTTTTAAATTAACCAGAGGTATGCTGCATTCTCCTCATAAAGAAGTGATAATGTACATTTACTTGGTGATAAAAGCTGGATTCTGTGACAGGCTCTCTGGGTTTAATCCTAGATTTTTTTTTTTCTTTTGGTGGTGGTGGTGGTGGGTGTAGGTAAGGGGGTAGTTTAATCTCACAGCTACTACCTGTGTGCCCTTGGGCAAGTTTCCTGCCTTCTCTGTGTCTCCATTTCTTCAACTGTAAAATAGTGATGCTAATAACCATCTACCACACAGAGGCTGGGTTTTTTGCTGGTGGTGGTGGTGGCTTTTTAACATCAAGTAAATAACAGTGACTGGCATAAACTAGCACTCAAAAATGGCGTATTTATTATCAAAGAAGCGTGGGGTCTGAGTTTACAGGTATAGAACCTGAGACTTAGAGGAAACGCGGAGCAGGGTTAGAATTAGCATTTTTTTATTGCCGTTTGTGACACTAGGAGAGAGAAAATTTCAAGAGGCATATTATCAAACTTCTCCAGAGTGGGAAGGAAAGGTGCATGTACGGAACACTGATTTTTGCCTCAGGTACCAAATATCATTGCCTTTAATTTTCTTAGCAGCCCTACAGGATTGCACCGTCACCCCATCATAGGCGGGGAGACCAAGGCACACACAGTGAATGACCGGCCAGGAGCACCCTGGCTTCAAACACAGCGGGTCCATGGTTTGGCCTCAGCCTGGTTGACTTGAAAAACTGTGTGAGGCCGCAGAGCGTGAGCCCTCAGGTGCAGAGAAGTGGGGGTCTGGGCTGACCTGGGCAAGGCAAAGCTTCCTCCTGACACCCCGCAGGCGAATCAGATGTCGGCGACTGGTCAACCACCACGTCAGAGCCTGTGGGAGGGCGCGACGGTATAGCAATTCTGTCACACCCCAAAATCGAGTCCCTTTCCTCAAACTCACTGAAGCATCTTTTTCTGTTTTAGGTGTTAGAGGAAAATGAGTGAAAAGGTTTGGTATTATCCTCTCCTCCAAGAGCGTCAGAGTTTCTTTTGGCCTCTCTCTTTCCCACCTCTAGTTTTCATCTTCCTCTCAAGGACTATTACCATCACACCCCCATATTAGACTTTCTTTCTGACTCAGAGGGTTTCAGAATTTATTCCCTTTCTAGGTCACCATATATAACAGAGTTTCTCAAAAGGATTAGGAAGAATTTCAGAATTGACTGATGATTTCATTGGAGAGATGAAAGAGAAGATTTACACTGGAAACACCTCCGCGAACTGCTTGAAACCATCCTTCTGCAATACTTGGTCTCCCTTTTTTTACCTCATTGTAGCGCTCAGACTTGCTGGCTTTGCTCCCTCTTCCGATGGTCCCTTGACTCTCGCCCTTTGCTTGAACACAGTCATCTGGCTGATTGCCAGCTCCTTTCTCAGACTGACAAGTTTACATCTACCCTAGCGTGAACCATACCCCTGTGATCACCAGGACCTGCCTTCTTAGAAGGCAGCAGAGTGTCTGTAGTTAGTGTCCAGGCATCAGAGTTTACAAGTAGCACTGCTGTGCACCAGGCAGACTCAATGCTCAACAGGAAGCAAGTGTCTCTCCTACTTACAGCCGATGGGGAAAAAAAAAGCCATTGACTCGGTGATGACAGGGGCCGCAGGAGTCGTGACAGGAAGACTGAACATAGTTCGAAGGGAGAGCCCTCGTCAGGAAGAGCATCCAGAGGGAAGAATGTATCGGCTGAAAACTAAAGGATGTGGCAGAATAGCCCAAATGAAGAGATGGAGGATGGAGAGTTCCAGGCACAGGTAACAGCATGGGCAGAGCTCTCTGGCACGAGAAAGTCCAACATGTTCTAATTTCTTGGTTCTCCGGGGAGAACATCCTTCCTTCCCCTATCCTCTGCTTCCAGCTTGCAAGAAACCAGATATCATAAGTGGCCTCAAAGCTTATAACAAGCCCTCAAGGGGTGCTTCAGAGAAAATTTAATCACCCCTCCTAGGCCAGAGAGAGGTACCGTGATACCTCTCTGGACATTATTATATATCATCTTTAATCTATTAAAAGATTCTTGCGGACTAATGTGTATGAATAATAGTTTACCCTTGGAGACATGATTGCAATTCTAAGTAATTAATGGAATGATCAAACCTATCAGAGTTTTATTTAGGGCTCCCTCTCCATGACCTCTGTCAGCCCTACAAGTCAACCAAAATTTATGGAAGCTTGGAAAGCTGGGATTCTTCAAAATAATTTTCCAGGATCTCGTCATCTTTGAATCCCAGTCTCTATCGCTCTAGTCTACATTTGCTTCTTTATCATAAAAAGACAAGAAAGATCAATGATTTCTTTCTCACCCAAGGGCAAAGCCAAACTTACAAGGATTGCCAGCCTGTGCTGGATAAGTCTCTGCTGGTGGCTCCAGATCCACTTACTGATCCTTCCTCTCTGTCTCGCATGTAAGCTTCACGAGGATGTGGAACTTTTGAACCCTGTGGTTTCCCTAGATTCCATCACAGTGCCTGCAGATCATTACTTGACAGGAAATCTAGTAACTGAGAATTGCAACTGTCTTGCCCTAAGTCATTAGTGAAACTCAATTCATAGGCTTTCTTCTTTATCTTTCATGATGCCCTGAGATGAATTTAAGCAAAAATAACCCCAGGATTTTATTCATTTTGACTTGCATGTATATATATGTATATACACACACACACACATATATATGCAAGTAGTCCCATTTACCTTGTATTGTAATGACTTTATGTTTCACTCACCTTCTCTCCCTTCACTGGTTAGTAAACTCCCAGAGGGTAAGTGACTGTTTCACTTCTGATCCCTTCAGTCACCTAGAACAGTGCCTGGAACATCACAGACAATGAACGTTTCTTGAATTATGTGAGAGAACAAAAGAGAGAGGCAGATTTAATATAAACATAAACGAGGTTCCCATATTCTTATTGAGCAGATAACACAGTCAGCCATCCTTCCCAACGCAGTACTGTTGTGGGTCATTGTACATATTTGGAGCTCCACAGGGCTCCTCAAGATTTTCATTCTGATGACTCAATAGTTGTCACTTATCTTCCCAGGTAGAAGGAGGGCGAGATGGAGAAGTGACCCGGCTTCCTCTCCATTGATTGTGCCCTCCAGCAGCATGACAGTTTTCCCCAGGATGGCAGGTGGCACAAACATTTTGCTGCTCAGCAGGGGGTGTTGGCTTGATGCTCCAGACCTCTGGCGGATGCTGGCGGATGCAGTGGAAGGAGAGCCTGTTTCCTCTACTCAGGTTCAGCTGATTACACCAAAAGTCCCCACAGTGCTGGTGCCAGAGAGGCCCTTGGGACTGACCGTGGCCAACTTCTCATTTGTAGGTTTCTCTTTCTGTGATGCCTAACATTTTTAAGGCTGAGCTGGCAAACAACCTATGATGACAGCTCCCAGACAAGAGCTCATGTTAAGTAGCTCTAACTGCTTTAGTTTATAGAGAATCTTTCTTAGCACTTAACACATTACCTCGTTCCTTTCCTGTAAAGCATAGTGATCCCCACCCCTGTTTTCCAACTAAAGAAACAGAAGCACATGGAAACGAAATGTGCTTCTGACAAAATGAGATTAAAAGCTAGGTGTTCTGATTTCCAGCTGAAGATTGATTCACTTTAAGAATCAGAGATAAAATGAGGTTTTTTTTAAAGCACAATGATAGCATTTTTTTTATGATAGTATTTTTTTAAAAAAGAAACCAAATAAAAATGAAAATGCAAGCAGTCAGGAACCATTTCTAACTTTCTTCAAATTAAAAACTGAAACTACCTATAACGGATAAGGCCCTTTCGTGAATTCTTTCTCTTGCCTATTAATTTTTTTTTAAAGCCATGTCTAAGGGACTGTACTCCTTAAGGGCTCACACAGAGTCTCACATGCTCTGGGACTCAGGGCAGAAGCAGGAGTTTGAAGGCAGCCTGAGTCAGGCTTACCTGCTGACCTTGGAGAGACTTCCGGAGAGGGAGGAGGTGGCTGCAGCTCATCCTGGAGACATAGATGCTGGTGGGAGCCAGTTTGGGCTCTTGTTCTACCATGTGGAAGCCAGTCCTGGCAAGCACCATTTTGGAAACTTCTCTCTAGATTATTAGCCCCAGGACCCTGCCCCACCCACAAACCTATCAGCACCAGTAAGGGAATGCCTCAGGCCAAGCAACTAACCATATGGGGACACAGCGTACCCAACAGCAGGCCTACTGCATTAAGACCCCCTTGAGCCTACAGCCACCCCTGGACCAGGCCTTTTCCACCAGGGGGCCCAGGACCTGGCTCCACACCCCACGGCACAGGCGCTAGCCCCATGATCCCCCAGAGCCCTACAGTCACATACTCTGGGATCTAGCTCTGCCTACGAGTGGACTGGCATTAGCCCCAGGACCAGCCTTACCCATCAGTGGGCAGGCACTAGCCCTAGAATCCCTGGGCCCTGACCCCACCCACCAGTAGGCCATCACGTCAACTCCGGGACACTCAGCCAGAGACAACAGGACCCAGTTATGATCACCAATGAGCTAACTCTAGCCCTAGGATCCCCTAGGCCTTGGCCCTGCCAACCAATGGGCTGACATCAGATCCTGGAACCTTGGACCCTTGGACCCTGCAGCTAGTGATACCAAGACCTGGCTTCACACACCACTGGGCAGGCACCAGCCCTGGGAACCCCTGGGCCCCAGCCTGCTCACCAGTAGGTGAATACCAACCCCAGGACCACCATAGCCCCACAGACTGCCATGTCAGGACCAAGCCCTCCAACCACCAGATTGTGGGCCCTGGCTCTGCCCACCAGCAGGCCAGCACCAGTTCTGGATGGCAGGTGGCACAAACATTTTGCTGCTCAGTAGGGGGTGTTGGCAAAAAAAGAATTGACAGATATAATAACTAAAATAAAAAATACACTAGAAGGAATCAACATTAAATTAGATGATATAGAGGAATGGATCAGAGACCTAGAAGGTGGGGTAGAGGAAATTACTGAACTGAACATAAAAAAGAATGAAAAGAAATGAGAACAATTTAAGAGACTCTAAGACAACTTGAAACATACTAACATTCACATTATAGAGGTCCCTGAAGGAGAACAGAAAGGAAAAAGGGCAGAGAACATATATGAAGACATAATAACTGAAAACTTCCCTAACCTGGGAAAGGAAACAGAAATCCAGGAAGCACAGAAAGTTCAAAAGAGGTTCAACTCAAAGAGGACCACACCAAGACATAATGTAATTAAAATGGCAAAAGTTAAAGATGAACAAAGAATATTAAAAGCAGCAAAAGAAAAGCAACAAGTTACATACAAAGGAACTCCAATAAGACTATAAACTGACTTTTTAGCAGATATTCTGCAGGCCAGAAGAGAGTGGCTTGGTACCTCTAAAGTGATAAAAGTTAAAAACCTACAGCCAAGAATACTCTGCCAGACAAGGTTTTCATTCAGATTTGATGGAGAGATCAAAAGTTTTACAAACAAAAGCTAAAAGACTTCAGCACCACCAAGCTAGCTTCACAAGCAATGTTAAAGGGAATTCTCTAAGCAAAAAGGAAAAGGCCACAATTAGAAGCATGAAAATTACAAAAGGAAAAAGCTTATTGGTAAAGGCAGATACACAGTAAGATGGGTAAACCAATCAGGTATAAGCTAGTAGGAAGGTTAAAAGACAAAAGGAGTAATATCGCTTATATCCACACAACTAGTTAAGCGATATGTACAGAAAAAAAGATGTAAAATATGATGTCAAAAACAGTAAATGAGGGGAGAGTGGAATAAAAATTCAGAGTTCTTAAAATGTTCAGGGTTCTCTGAGTTAAGAGATAAGTAACATATATATAATTATTTTAAGGATAATTGATCTATATAATATATGTAGTATAATATAATATACATTATATATATATATAATATGTATATATCAGGGTAAACACAAACCAAGAATCTGTAATAGATACACACAAAGAAAGGAATTCAAATATAGTGCTAAAGGTAGTCATAAAATCACAAAGGAAGAAAACAGAAGAAGAAAGGAACAAAATCAACCAGAAAACAACCCCAAAACAAGAACAAAATGACTGTAATTACATACTTATCAACAATTACTTTAAATGTAAGTGGATTAAATGCTCCAATCAAAGAACATGGGGTGGCTAAGTGGATACAAAAACAAGACCCATATCTATGCTTCCTACAGAAGAGTTACTCCAAGTCAAAAGACACACAGATGAAAAGTAAGAGGATAAAAAAGGTATTCCATGCAAATGGAATCAAAATAAAGGTAGGGTAGCAAAGCTTATACCAGACACAAGAGATTTTAAAACAAAGACTGTAACAAGAGACAAGAAGGACATCACACAGAGAAGGAAATTGATCAAGAAATCAATCCAAGAAGAAGACATAACAATCCTAAATACATATGCACTCAACATGGGAGTATCTAAACACATAGGCAATTATTAACAGACGTAAAGGGAGAAATTGACAGTAACACAGTTATAATATGGAATTTTAAAACCCTACTTACATCAATGACAGATCATCAAGACAAAAAATCAATAAGAAAACACAGATACTAACCACACATTAGTGTGTGTAGTGTGTGTGTGTGTGTGTGTGTGTATAATCTACCTATTTCACAAGTCTCTTATGATAAATATATATTCTCTACTCAAAAGGAGCAGAATACATATTATTTTCAAGTGCACATGGAACATTCTCCAGAATAAATCACATGGTAGGCCCCAAAACAAGTCTCACTAAAGTTTTTTGAAAATTGAAATCATATAAGGCATATTTTTTTTACCACAATGCTATATGACTAGACATCAACTACTACAACAACAACAACAACAACAAACCCTGCAAAACACACAGACACTTGCAGACTACAAAATATGCTACTAAACTACCAGGGGATCACTGAAGAAATGAAAAGATTCCTGGAGACAATTGAAAATGACGCTGCAACAATTCAAAATCTATGGGACACAGCAAAAGCAGTTCTAAAAGGGAAGCTTATAGCAACACAAGCATACCTCAGGAAACAGGAAAAATCTCAAGTAGACAACCTATTTTACAGCTAAATTAACTATAAAAAAGGAACAAATAAAATCCAGAGTTAGTAGAATAAAAAAATAATAAAAATCAGAACAGAAATAAGTGAAGTTGAGACCAAAACAAAACAAAACAATAAAAAAGATCAATGAAACTAAGGGCTGGATGTTGGAAAAAAAAAATTGATGAACCTTTAGCCACACTCACCACAGAAAGAAGAGAGAGTCTAAATCAATAAAACCAGAAATGAAAGAGAAGTTAAAACTGATAACACAGAAATACAAAAGATCATAAGAGGCTACCACAAGCCACTATATGCTAATAAAATGGACAACCTAGAAGAAATGGGCAAATTCTTAGAAATGTACAATCTCCCAAGGCTGAACCAGGAAAAAGAGAAAATATGAGCAGGCCAATTATCAGCAATAAAATTGAATCAGTAATAATAAAGAATTCCCAAAAAGCAAAAGTCCAAGACTAGATAGTTTCATAGGTCAATTCTACCAAACATTTAGAAAGGAGTTAACACCTAAGCTTCTTAAACTCTTCAAAAAAATGCCAAAGAAGAAACATTTCTGAATTCATTCTACAAGGACAGGCATTGTCTTGATACCAAAACCAAACAAAGATATCACACACAAAAAAAAAAATTGCAGGTAAATATCTCTGATGAACATAGATATAAAAATCCTCAACAAAATATTAGCAAACTGAATACAAAAATACATTAAAAGAATCATACACCATGGTCTAGTAGGATTTAGCCCAAGGATGCAAGGATGATTCAATATCAACAAATAAATCAATGGGATACAACATTTTAACAAAATGAAGAATAAAAATCATATGATCATCTCAGTACATGCAAAAAAAAGCATTTGACAAAATTCAACTTCCATCTATGATTAAAAAAAAAAAACACCCTTCCACAAACTGGGTATAGAGGAAACATACTTCAACATAATAAAGGCCATTAGGATAAGTCCACAGCTAAGATCATACTCAATGGTCAAAAGATGAGAGCATTTCCTCTAAAATCAGGAACAAAACAAGGATACCCACTCTCGCCACTTTTATTTAACATATTATTTGAAGTCCTAGCCTCAGCAATCAGACCAGACTAAGAAACAAAAGGAATCCAAATTGGAAAGGAAGAAATAAAACTGTCACTGTTTGCAGATGACATGATACTACACGTAGAAAATCCTAAAGACACCACCAACTAGAACAAATAATTCTAAAATTTATATGGAAACTCAAAAGACCCCAAATAGTGAATACAATCTTAAGAAAGAAGAACAAAGCTGGAGGCATCACACACCTTGATTTCAAACTATACTGCAAAACAGTATGGCATTGGCACCAGTCACATCTGTCAATGGAACAGAATAGAGAGCCCACATATAAACCCACACTTACATGGGCAATTAATCTATGACAAAAGAGGTAATAATATACAAAGGGCAAAAGACATCTTTCCAATAGATGATGTTAGGAAAACTAAACAGCTACATGCAAAAGAATCAAACTGAAATACTCTCTCATGCTCAAAAATAAATCCAAAATTATTTAAAGATAAATATAAGGACTGAAACCACACAACTTTCAGATGAAATCATCAGCAGTACACACTTTGACATCAGTCTTTGTAATATTTCTTTGGATATATCTCCCCAGGCAAGGAAAGCAAAAACAAAAATAAATAAATGAGACAGACTATATTAAACCAAGAACTTTTACATAGTGAAGAAAACTGCTAACAAAGTGAAAATGCCATTTACAAAATGGGAGAAGATATTTGCAAATGATATATTTGATAAGAATTTAATATCCAATATACACAAAGAACACATATAACTCAACATCAAACAAGCAAACAACCTGATTAAAAATTGGGCAGAGTGTCTCAATAGACACTTTTCCAAGGCAGACATACCAATTTCTAACAAGCAATGAAAAATGCCCAACTTCACTAGTCATCGGGGAAATGAAAATCAAACCCACAAAGAGATATCACCTTACACTTGTCAAAATAGCTATCATCCAAAAGACAACAAATAACCAGTGTTGGCAAGGATATGAAGAAAAGGGGACCCTGGTACACTGTTAGTGAGAATGTAGACTCGTTCAGCCACTATGGAAGCTGTATGGAGCTTCCTCAAAAAATTAAAAATAGGATTACCATATGATCTAGCAATTCCATTACTTAGTACTTATCTGAAGAAAACAAAAACATTAATTTGAAAAGATATAGGCACCCCTATGTTCATTGTAGTATTATTTACAACAGCCAAGAAATGGCACCAATTCATGTGTCCATCAATAGATGAGTAGATAAAGTAGGTGAGATATATATATATATGTATTTTATATATATCATAACAAGTGAGAACCAATATCAGTATTTTCTCTAAAAGAAACCAAAGCAGAAAAAAAAAACAAAATGGAGGAGATTGTGCAAGGTCTTAATTTGCTTCGCAGAGCAACCTGAAATTCAGAAATTTTCTGAGAAGTGCTGTCTTCCCCTCCCCCTGTATGAGTCAACATCCCTTCTGGGCATATAGGTACAAAGGAGCTTTTTATATAAGCTTTCTAGAATCTTAGAGAACTTTTAAAAACTTCTACAGAGTAAGTTTTACTTAAGAGTTGTCCATTGACATGGAGAAGATGGCGGAGTAGAAGGACGCTCGCAGGTCACCCTCTCCCACAAATACACCAAGACCCACATCTACAGGCCCACTCAGCCAACCAGAGCACCTGCGGAACTCCGACAGAACATCGCCCTCTTCAAAAGATAAAGACGCCAAAAATCTGGTAGGAGAAAAGGAAAAAAGAAAGAACAAAAGGCAAAGCAGCGCGGGACGGGTCCCGCGGGGAGGGAGCGGCAAAGGAGGACTGGCGCTCGCTCGCTGGGTCTCCCCTCTCCAACTGAGAGGCCAGCGGGACGGAGGGGGAGCCTCCGAGGCTCGGATCTGTACGGAGCAGCCCTTGACTGACAGAACTAAGTTAAACGGGCACAGAGCGTCCCCCTGACACCCAGCCTGAGACGCGGGCCGGCAGCGGCGGGCAGGGCCAGGCTGCACAAGCCGGGCGGAGGACGGGGGCGGCTGCACGGAGGCAGCCCCAGGGACTGCAGGGGGCTGCGCGCCGTGGCTGTGGGTGCACAGGGCAGAACAACCTGGACCCTCCATAAAACAGCAAGGTTGATGTGCTCTCGGGGGAAGGGTGCACACCCCCATTTCTGAAAACCCGCAGAAACTTTTCGGGGGAAGAGAGGTGGGGCTCAGGCACAGCCGCCATATCCCCCGGCGCTGAGCACCCAGGCGGGGGCGGGGGCGAAACCTGCATCTGCACCGAAGTGCTTAGCAGCCTCAAAGGCCAGACTGAGACTGGCCTGCAGCCCGGGGCAGATAGGATCCTTCCATCCTGGTCCCTCAGAGAACTTGCTCCACAAAGACAAACAAGGAGCTGGGTTCTGGCTCGGAGCAGGGACAGGGCTGTCCCTCGGTCTTCCCCGAGCCCACCTGCGGAGCGCCGACCAGGGCGGGGCGCCGACCAGGGCGGGGCGCGCAGCCGCACAGAGAGCTGAACTACCCGCGGTGCCGGTAGAGGGAGAGCGGCGCCCCCCCCCCCCCCCTCCCCGCCTTTCAGGCAGGAACACAGCCCCTGACCGAGGTGCTGGGAGGGGGCACGACCCGCCCTCCTACCCGGCCAGTCTGTAACATCTGACTGCGGCATCCGGAGGGGCAGCGACCCGCCCGCCCACAGCAGAGAGCTGCACCTGACCCAGTGTTAGGAGGAGGCGCGATCTGCTTGCCAACAGGTGCTGGGAGCAGCACAGAAGAGGGCGCCAACGGAGGGCCTCTGAAAACAGCAAGCTGAGCTTCCAAAACAGGACGAAGACAGAAAGACTTCACATTAAAAGCACACAGACTCCAGGAGAATACCAACAACACCCCCCCCCCTTTTTTTTTTTAAATCTGTTTTTACCTGTTCTATTTTCTATTACTCTCTTAATCTTTACTTCTTAATTCATTTCTATTTCTCTTGGGTTTTGATGTCCTGTTATTGATTAGACACAGGTTTCAAATACATCTATTCATCTCCCCCCCCCCTTTTTTAAAAGGTTTTAAAAGGACGTCTCAACCCGATTAATACTCTGCTTCAACTCACTCTTCTATTATTCATTATACACTGTTTTCAAACCCTCTTTCTCCCTTCTTTTAAAATTCTTTCTCTCTCTCTCTAATTTTTTTTTCTTTTTTTCCTAAGTTCTATTCCTAAATAGGCATTAGATAGATAAAATCCTTAAGGTCCAAAATAGACAACTGATACTCCATAAACCACAGTGCCAAAGAGGTATGAGCAAGATGAAGAAGCAGAAAAACCTTTCCCAATTAAAAGAACAAGAGAAATCCCCTGAAAGAAAGATCAACGAAATAGACATCGATAGCCTACTAGATCAAGATTTCAAAAAAGGAGTGATCGAATTGCTGAAGGAATTAAAAGAGATAGTGTTTAGAGATATAAAATATGTCAAAAATGAAATTGAAGCTATAAAGAAGCGCCAAGTAGAATGGGTAAACTCATTGACAGAGATGAGGAATGATCTAATAGCTGTGCAAAGCCGACTAGATAATGCAGAGGAACGAATCAGTGATCTAGAAGACAGGGCAATAGAAAGCACCCATTCAGAAGAACTACAAGAGAAGCAAATAAAAAATAATGAAAATAGCATAAGGGACCTATGGGATAATATAAAGCATCCCAATCTTCGCATAATAGCAGTCCCAGAAGGGGAAGAAAGATCAAAGGGGATTGAAAAGGTTTTTGAAGAAATCATAACTGAAAACTTCCCAAACTTAAAGAAGGAATCAGATATCCAAGTACAGGAAGCTCAGAAGGTCCCAAACAGGAAGAACCCAAATAGACCCACACCAAGACATATCATAATCAAGATGGCCAGAGTCAAGGATAAAGAAATGATTCTAAGGGCAGCAAGAGAAAAGCAAAGAGTAAGTTACAAGGGAACCCCCATAAGGCTCTCAGCTGATTTCTCTACACAAACACTATAGGCCAGAAGGGAGTGGCAAGATATATTCAAAGCCCTGAATGAAAAAAAGATGCAGCCTAGGATCCTTTATCCAGCAAGGCTATCCTTTAGGATAGAAGGAGAAATAAAGAGTTTCACAGACAAAAAACAACTGCAGGAGTTTATCAACACTAAACCAATGCTTAAAGAAATATTGAAAGGGCTATTCTAAATAGAAAAGCGGCAGGATGCTACATAAATGAGAAACTCACAACTGGAAAGGTGAAAACTCATGAATTACAAATAAAGAAAACACGAAATTATAAAAGAAGACATACAAATCACTGAGAGTGGGAGAGGGAGGCAGGGAAATATAGAATATTTCTTTCTTTTTTAAATTTTTTTAACAGTAGGATGGGTTTGAGATCATGTTACTATCAGTTTAATAAAAACAATTATGGTAATGGGTTAATAGATTTAGAAAAAAGGGTAACCACAAGCCAAAAATTTACAAAGGAGTCACAAAAATTAAAAAAAAAAATCCATGATAATACAAAGGAAAATTACCAAACCACAAAAGGAAGAAGAAAGGAACAAAGAGGATATACCAATCCAACTGCAAAGATAAGTTCAAAATGGCAATAAACACACCTCTATCACTAATTACTGTAAATGTTAATGGACTAAATGCTCCAGTCAAAAGACACAGAGTGGCAGACTGGATAATAAAGCAAGAACCTTCAATATGCTGCATACAAGAGACCCACTTTAGGGAGAAGGACACATATAGATTGAGAGTGAAACGATGGAAAAGGATATTCCATGCAAATGGAAAAGCCAAAAAATCAGGTGTTGCAGTACTGATTTCAGACAAAATAGGCTTTAAACAAAGGCCATAAAGGAAGATAAAGAAGGACATTTTATAATGATTAAAGGAGTGGTACAAGATGAGGATATCACACTCATTAATCTATATGCACCCAATATAGGAGCACCTAAGTACATACAAGAATTACTAACAGAGATAAAGGAGGATATTGATGGGAATACAATCATAGTTGGAGATTTTAACACTGCATTAACATCACTAGACAGATCTTCCAGACAGAAATTAAACAGGGCAACAGAGAAATTAAATACTATAATAGAAAAACTAGATTTGGTGGATATTTTCAGAGCATTACACCCCCCAAAAATAGGATATACATTCTTTTCAGTGCACATGGAACATTTTCCAGGATCGATCATGTACTTGGGCATAAAAGAAACCTCAACAATTTTAAGAAGATAGAAATTATCTCAAGCATCTTTACTGACCACAATGCCATGAAACTGGAAATCAACAACAGAGACACAAAGGAGAAAAAAAGGAAAGCATGGAGATTAAACAATATGTTATTGAAAAAACAATGGATCAATGAGGAAATCAAAGCTGAAATTAAAAAATACCTTGAGACAAATGATAATGAAAGCACAACCACTCAAAACCTATGGGACACAGCAAAGGCAGTGCTAAGAGGGAAGTTTATAGCGATACAGGCCTTCCTCAAAAAAGAAGAACAATCTCAAATAAACAAGTTAACCCACCACATGAATGAATTAGAAAAAGAAGAACAAAAAGCCCCAAAAAGCAGCAGAAGGAAGGAAATAATAAAGATCAGAGAGGAATTAAATACAATAGAGATTAACAAGACCATAGAAAAAATCAACCAAACCAAAAGCTGGTTTTTTGAAAAAGTAAATAAAACCGACAAACCTCTAGCCAAACTCACAAAGAAGGAAAAAGAGCAAAATTAGCAAAATAAGAAAGGAAAATGGAGAAATTACAACAAACAAAATAGAAATACAGAATATCATACAAGAATATTATGAAAAACTATATGGAACCAAACTGGATAACCTAGAGGAGATGGACAAGTTTCTGGAAACATACTGTCCACCAAAACTGAATCAAGAAGAATCTGAACACTTGAACAATCCAATCACTAGAAAGGAAATAGAAATTGCAATTAAAAACCTCCCTACAAATAAAAGTCCAGGACCGGACAGCTTCACCAGGGAATTCTACCAAACATACAAAGAAGAACTCATACCAGTCCTTCTCAAACTCTTCCAGATGATTGAAAAGGAGGGAATACTCCCAAACTCATTCTATGAAGCCACCATCACCCTGATACCAAAACCAGGCAAAGACACTACAAAAAAAGAGAATTATAGGCCAATATCACTGATGAACATAGACGCCAAAATCCTCACCAAAATTTTAGCAAATAGAATCTAACAACACATAAAAAAGATTATACATCATGACCAAGTGGGGTTCATCCCAGGGACACAAGGCTGGTTCAACATACGCAAATCAATCAATGTAATACATCACATCAACAAGAGAAAGGACAAAAACCACATGATCATCTCAATCGATGCAGAAAAAGCATTTGATAAAATTCAAACCCATTTATGATAAAAACTCTCACCAAAGTGGGTATAGAGGGAACATATCTCAACATAATAAAAGCTATATATGACAAACCTACAGCCAGCATGGCACTCAACGGTGAAAAACTCAAAAGCTTCCCACTAAAATCTGGGACAAGACAAGGATGCCCACTATCACCACTCCTATTCAACATAGTCCTGGAAGTCCTAGCCACAGCAGTCAGGCAAGAGAAAGAAATAAAAGGGATCCAAATTGGAAAAGAAGAGGTAAAAGTGTCATTATATGCTGATAACATGTTACTATATATAGAAAACCCTAAAAGGTCCACACAAAAGCTACTAGAGCTGATTGAAGAATTCAGCAAGGTAGCAGGTTACAAAATTAACGTTCAAAAATCAGTTGCATTTCTTTACACTAACGATAAATCAACAGAAGAAGAAAGTAAAGAAACAATCCCCTTTAAAATAGCACCCAAAGTAATAAAATATCTGGGAATAAATCTAACCAAGGAGGTGAAAGAATTATACACAGAAAACTATAAACCACTGATGAAGGAAATTAAAGAAGACTTTAAAAAATGGAAAGATATTCCATGCTCTTGGATTGGAAGAATCAATATTGTTAAAATGGTCACACTGCCCAAGGCAACCTACAGATTTAATGCAATCCCTATCCAATTACCCAGGACATATTTCACAGAACTAGAACAAATCATAATAAGATTCATATGGAACCACAAAAGACCTAGAATTGCCAAAGCATTACTGAAGAGAAAGAAAGAGGCTGGAGGAATAACTCTCCCAGACTTCAGACAACACTATACACCTACAGTCATCAAGACAGCATGGTATTGGTACCAAAACAGACATATAGACCAATGGAACAGAATAGAGAGCCCAGAAATGAACCCACAAACTTTTGGTCAACGAATCTTCAACAAAGGAGGCAAGAATATACAATGGAATAAAGACAGTCTCTTCAGCAAATGGTGTTGGGAAAACTGGACAGTAGCATGTAAAACAATGAAGCTAGTACACTCCCTTACACCATATACAAAAATCAACTCAAAATGGATTAAAGACTTAAACAAGATACAATAGACAAAGGCAAGATACAATAAACCTCCTAGAGGAAAACATAGGCAAAACATTATCTGACATACATTTCAAAAATTTTCTCCTAAAAGAAATAAAAGCAAGAATAAAATGGGACCTAATGAAACTTACAAGCTTCTGCACAGCAAAGGAAACCAAAAGTAAAACAAGAAGAAAACCTACAGAATGGGAGAAAATTTTTGCAAGTGAAACCGACAAAGGCTTGATCTCCAGAATATATAAGCAGCTCATACGACTCAATTAGAAGAAAATAAACAACCCAATCCAAAAATGGGCAGAAGACCTAAATAAGCAATTCTCCAAGGAAGACATACAAATGATCAAAAAGCACATGAAAAAATGCTCCATATCACTAATTATCAGAGAAATGCAAATCAAAACTACAATGAGGTATCACCTCACACCAGTCAGAATGGCCGTCATTAAAATATCCACAAATGACAAATGCTGGAGAGGCTGTGGAGAAAGGGGAACCCTCCTACACTGCTGGTGGGAATGCAGTTTGGTGCAGCCACTGTGGAAAACAGTGTGGAGATTCCTCAAAAGACTAGGAATAGACTTACCATATGACCCAGGAATCCCACTCCTGGGCTTGTATGCAGAAGGAAATCTACTTCAGGATGACACCTGCACCCCAATGTTCATAGCAGCACTATTTACAATAGCCAAAACATGGAAACAGCCTAAATGTCCATCAACAGGTGACTGGATAAAGAAGAGGTGGTATATTTATACAATGGAATACTACTCAGCCATAAAAACCGACAACATAATGCCATTGCAGCAACATGGATGCTCCTGGAGAATGTCATTCTAAGTGAAGTAAGCCAGAAAGAGAAAGAAAAATACCATATGAGAGTGCTCATATGTGGAATCTAAAAAACAAAAACAAAAACAAACAAACAAACAAACAAAAACAAAGCGTAAATACAGGACAGAAATAGACTCACAGACAGGGAATACAGACTTGTGGTTACCAGGGGTGTGGAGGGTGGGAAGGGATAGACTGGTATTTCAAAATTGTAGAATAGATAAACAAGATTACACTGTATAGCACAGGGAAATATACACAAAATGTTATGATAACTCACAGAGACAAAAATGTGACAATGAGTGTGTATATGTCCATGAATGACTGAAAAATTGTGCTGAACACTGGAATTTGACACAACATTGTAAAATGATTATAAATCAATAAAAAATGTTAAAAAAAAAAAAAGAATCAAAACCACACACACACACACAAAAAGAGTTGTCCATTAACTTGATCGTTTGTAAATTTGTTATGGAGAGTGAATCATGGTAATCAAAGTGTGCTGAGCATACTGAAAAAGCTGGATTTCACAGAGCTTTTGTAGAATACTTAGAGACATCCATGACTGCTGAGGAATTTTTAAAGCAGTAGTGACATCCTCTGTAGCAGCAAATTAAGCCCAAGAAAAGTGTTAGTCTTATTTTAAAAATAATAATCAAAAATATCAAAAATACTTATTCTTGATGACTCGTACAAAGCAACGAGAAGAAAGACACAATTTCATTTGAGGCACTTCCTAGGAGGGCTCAGGTAATCTTTCATAAATTTCTAAAGATCAATATTTAAGCAGCTGCAAGAAAACAAATACAGAGATTTTTTTTTCTTTCCTGTTTATGAAATCATACAAGATTTCACAGAAAAAGGTAGGAAATAAAATGAAAAATCATTTCCCAACATGAAGAGAAAATAAGGCAATGGGTTGGGGGTTGGGGAGAAAATATATTTTTATAGATCAAACCAGTAAGCTGTACTGAGATCCCAGAGCCAATTACTTTCAGTGCTATTTTCTAAGGGATTTAAAAATACATCTCTTCCCAAGATGGTTCTAACGCCAACTCTTGAGATGAGCGATCTGAGCCACACACAGGTGATGTGAGCAGGGAGTTCAAAACTAACAGGAGTGTCAGATATTTAGTATAGCTCTCTTGCTATACTAAAGATATGAGTCTGCACAGGGAACATTCTGGTTGGAACCCACCCCAAAGATTACCAAGGAAATTTAAAATAAGAATCCATAAACTAGGAGGGTGGAGATCAAGGTGGCAGAGTAGGAGGATGTTGAGCTCACCTCCCCCCGTGAACACACTAAAATACATCTTCATGTGGAACAATCCTCACTGAAAAAAACTGGAGAGTGGCAGAAAGACTCTTCTACAACCAAGGCTGTAAAAAAGAGATGCAAGAGTTGGGTATGAAGGGAAGAGAAGAGGTTAGGTCTGGACCTGTTCCCCTAAGTGGGAATATAGAAGAGGAGAGGGATAACGTGGGCTCAGGGATCCTCCTTGGATAGTGAGGGGCTTGAGTCACAAACTGGCCACCCCAGTTCTGGTGTCCAACACCAGGAGGACAAGTACCCTTAACTGGTTTGAAAATCAGTAGGACTTATAAGAAGGCTGTTAGAAATCTAGGCTCTGCTCATGAGAGTGCACACACACTTGCTTACTCTTATGAACAAGGCAGAGGAAGCAGATTGAAACTGCCTGGAGTTCTGGTCTGTTTCCCACGACTGCCCCAGCACATGCCCCAACTCATGCCAAACACCCAATCTGGCCCCTCTAGCACTGATCCAGCTCCCCACTAGGGCAAAGGCTGCCATTACTGAAGAGGATGCACAGCTGTGGGGGACTGAGCCAGCTTGGAACTGGCATTGTATCAGAAAAGTGTGAGGGTAGCCAGTACTGCTGCTCCTGAAGGTGGCAGTTTGGGAGCTGCCTTAATCTCTAACTAGCATGCCTGGACTGTTCCAGTATGTCCTCCCAGCCCCTCTTTCTCCACTGCTTCTCCCTTCTGGGGCAAATGTGTCATCACTGGGATGAAGGAGAGTGCACAGTTAAAGGGAATGAAACCAATTTGGACCTGAGCTTCAGGGCTTCTGCTCCAGCACTTTGGATCCAGCTTCACCCCTGATAGAGCAGTGATCACCACTGAGCATAGGAGAAGCTACAGCTCACACCTGGATCTGGTTCTAGGCCCTCCATCTCCAGACCCACCTCCCACAAGGTGATAGCTGTCAACATACCTCAGGGAAAATATGACTCATGCTCAACTTCAGATCCAGCTCTCCCACCAAAGACGCTGGGCACACACAAACAGCACAGGGAAGTTCCCACACAAGGTCGCCACTTCAAGACCAGGATAGGTAACTGTTTCACCTAATTTCATGGAGACTAGAGAAAGTTAAATAAAATGAGAAGACAAAGGAATTTGTTTCAAATGGAAAAAGAAGGAATAACCTGAAAAAACAACTAATGAAACAGAGATATATAATTAACCTGATAAAGAGTTTGAAGCAATAGTAATGAGAATGTTAACTGAAATTGAGTAAAAACAGATGAACATAGTGAGAATTATAATTAAAAAACTAGAAAATATTAAAAAGAACCAGTCAGAGCTGAAGTATACAATAACTGAAATAAAAAACACACTAGAAGGAATCAGCAGCAGACTAGGTGTACAGAAGAATGTGTAAGTGATTTGAAAGCTGGAATAATGGATATAACCCAAACAGAACAGCAAAAAGAAAAACAAAATTTAAAAAATGGGACAGTTTAAGGAACTCTGAGACAATATCAAGCATACTAATTTCACAGTATAAGGGTCCAAGAAGGAGAGGAGAGAGACAAAGGTCAAAAATATATTTGATGAAATTATAACTGAAAACTTCCCAAACCTGAAGAAGGAAACAGATATCCAGATACAGTAAACACAGAGAATCTCCCCAAAAATAAACCCAAGGAGACACACATAAAGGCATATCATAATTAAAATGGGAAAGTTAAATATAAAGAGAAAAATTTAAAAGCAGAAAAAGGAAAACAAAGAGTTGCTTATACGGGAACCCCCCCATAAAACTATCAGCTGATTTTTCTGAAGAAACTTTGCAGACCAGAAGGGAGTGACATAATATATTTAAATTGCTGAAAGGAAAAAAAAAAAACAAAAAATAAAACTCTACAATTTAGGATACTGTATTCAGCAGATTATCATCCAGAATTAAAGGATAGATAAAGAACTATTTAGACCAAAAAGTAATACTAACAGTTAATCAACACTAAACCAAACCTAGAAGAAATGTTAAAAGGTTGTCTCTAAGTGGAAAAGAAAAGGCTCCAACAAGAAGTAAACATTTACAGAAAAGGAAAATTTACCCTCGTAAAAGCAAATACATAAAATAAAGGTTGGGGACAACCACTTACATAAGCTAGTATGAAGATTAAAAGACACAGTTGTAAAATCAACTAAAATGAACAGTTAAGGGAGAAACATGGAGATGTAAAACATGGCATTAAGAAGACAAAACATGGGGGAGGGGAATAAAAAATGCACAGCTTTTAAGATTGTGTTTGAATTTAAATGATCATCAGTTTAAAGCAAGTAAATACAGTTATAGATCAACATATATTACACCATGGTAATCAAAAATCAAAAACCTATAATAGATACACAAAAACTACAGAGAAAGAAACACAAGCATACCACTAAAAAATTCATCAAGCCACAAGGGAAGAAACTAAAATGAAGAAAAGAACAGAGAACTACAAAAATAATCAGAATACAAGTAGCAAAATGGCAACAAGTACATGCCTACCAATGATCACTTTAAATATTAATGGACTAAATTCTCCAATTAAAAGATACAGGGTGGCTGATTGGATAAAAAAGAAAAAAAAAGGTAGACCCAACTATATGCTGTTTACAGAGATTCACTTCAGAACTAAAGACACACCCAGACTGAAAGTGAAGGAGATGGAAAAAGATATTTCTTGCAAATGGTAATGAAAAGAGGTTTGGGTAGTAATAGTCATATCAGGCAAAGCAGTCTTTCTCAATAGATGCAGGAAAAGCATTTTGCAAAATTCAACATCCATTCATGATAAAAACTCTCATCAAAGTTGGTATAGAGGGAACATGATCTAAACATATTAAAGACCATTTATGGAAAACCCACTGCTAACATCATACTCAATAGTGAAAAGCTGAAACCTTTCCCTCTAAAATTAGGAACAAGACAAGGATGCCCACTCTTGCCACTTCTATTTAATACAGTATTGGAAGTCTTAACCACAGCAATTAGACAAAAAAAGAAATAAAAGGTATGGTATACAAATTGAAAGGGAAGAAGTAAAACTGTCACTATTTCCAGATGACATGATACTATGCAGGAAAAACCCCACCTGAAGTCTCCACCAAAAAAACCCAAACAAACAAAAAACCATTAGAACTAATACATTAATTCAATAAAGTTGCAGGATACAAGATTAATATACAGAAATCTGTTGCTTTTCTATACACTAATAATAAACTATTAGAAAGAGACAGCAAGAAAATAATCCTCTTTAAAATCTCATCAAAAAGAATAAAATACCTAGAAATAAACTTAACCAAGTATGTGAAAGTCCTATACTCTGAAAACTGTAAAACATTGATGAAGGAAACTGAAGCTGATGCAAAGAAATGAAAAGACAACTCATGCTCCTGGATTGGAATATTTAATAATCTTAAAATGTCCAGACTACCCTAAAGAATCTACAGACTTAATGCAATCCCTATTGAAATACCAATGGCATTTTTCATAGACGTAGAGCAAATAATCCTAAAATTTATATGGAACCACAAAAGACCTCAAATAGCCAAAGCAGTCTTGAGAAGAAAGAACAAAGCTGGAGGTAGCATGCTCCCTGGCTTCAGACTATACTATAAAACTATCATGCTTGGTGAAATAAGTCAAAACAGTATGGTACCATTGGAAAAATAGATGCAAAGGCCAATGAAACAGAACAGGGAGTCCAGAAAAAAACCCATACACATATGGTCAGTTAACCTACAACAAAGGAGGTAAGAATGTACACTGGGGAAAAGATTGTCTCTTCAGTGAGTGGTGCTGGGAAAACAGACAGCTACATGTAAAGCAATGAAATTAGAACGTTTTCTCATGCTATTTACAAAAATAAACTCAAAATGTATTAAAGACCTAAATGTAAGACCAGAGACCAGAAAACTCCTAGAAGAAAATATAAAACACTCTCTGACAGAAATCATAGCAATATATTTTTTGTATGACTCCTCAGACAAAGGACACAAAAGGAAAAATAAACAAATAGAACCTAATTAAACTTAAAAGTTTTTGCACAAGAAGGGAAACCATCAACAAAATGAAAAGACCATCTACCCAATGGGAGATAATATTTGCAAACAATATGACTAATAGAGGTTAATAGCCAAAAATATATAAACAGCTCAGCAACTAATACAACCTAATTAAAAAATGGATAGACATCTTTCCAAGGAAGCCATAGAGATGACCAACAGGAACATAAAAGAGGTTCAACATTGCTCATTATCAGACAAATACAAATCAGAATCACAGTGAGATGTCATTTCACACCTCTCAGAATGACTATCACCAAAAAGACCACAAATAACAAATGTCGCTGAGGACGTGGCGAAAAGGGAACCATAGTATACTGCCAGTGGGAGTGTAAATTGGTGAAGCCACTATTGAGAATAACATGGAGTTTCCTCAAAACACTAAAAATAAAACTACCATCTGATCCAACAGTTCCATTCCTGGGTGTATATCCAAAGAAATGAAAACACTAATTTGAAAAAGTACATGCACCCCAAAGTTTGTAGCACCATAATTTAAAATAGATAAGATTTGGAAGCAACCTAGTGTTCATCAGTAGATGAATGTGATATATTTTTACAATGGAATATTATTCAGCCACAAAAAAGAATGAAATTTTGCAATTGCAACAACATGGATGGACCTGGAGTGTATCATGTTTGGTGAAATAAGTCAGACAGAGAAAGAAGAATACTGTATGTTATCACTTATTTGTGGAATCTAAAAAAATCAAATGAAGTAATGAATGTAACAAAACCAAACAGACTCACAGATCTAGAGAATAAACTAGTGGTTACTTGTGGGGAGAGGGAAGGGGGTGGGGAAGATAGGAGTAAGGTATCAAGGGATACAAACCCTAAGTATAAAATAAATAAGCTGCAAGGGTACAGCACAGGGAATACAGCTAATATCTGTAATAACTTTAAGTGGAGTATAATCTAAAAAATATTAAATCACAATGCTGTACACCTGAAACCAATATAATATTGAAAAGCAACTATACTTCTATTAAATAAACAAATAAGAAACAAAAGAATCCATAAACCATAAGAAACTCTCTGTTTCAGATAAGAAAACTGAAAGGGGTAAGGGACTTCTTCTACCTTTTGACTTTTTTTCTTCTCAGTATCTTTGCTCCCTCTGCCCAGTGGCTGCGTGCTGATCTTCCCCATGCCCTGGAGCGGGCCAGAATGCCACAGTTGTAGCAAAGGTTATAGCACATGTTTTTGAAAAAGATCCCTACAAGTTAGATTTATTCTAGTTCCCTCATGCCATCCTTCTGAGGACCATCCACTCAAATGCTGCCTTCAACCCCAATATTCTAGTCTGTCTCTATTTCCTTCCATGGATCAAATCCTAACCAGAGGATTCCATCAGTTTCTGTGACTAGACATCTTAATGATTCTCTTATGAGCATCTCTGAGTGAGATGTGAATATTTAACTGCAAATTACCTCTTGGAGAGACACACAGGTCCATCAAACTTGGCATGTTTTAAAGTGAAATTAAGACCCTCTGCCAGAAAGGGATTTAAGCCTAAGTAAACTAATTCAAGTAAAAAGGAATTTACAAAAAAGGATACAACAAAAAAGCAAGTGAGCACCCAGGGACAGAGCTAAAGAGGAATTAACAGGCATGGATTTGGACTGGAAAGCCAGGAATCAGGCTTCTGTCTCTGAGTGAGTGTAATTCTGCATTGTTATTCCTCTCTGTCTAGTCTCAGATGCTTTTTGCCTTCTCAGTGGCATTATAACTTCATATTACCTTTGATATTGGCTTCCCATATATATTTTTAAGACATTTTTATGTGTTAAAAACACCAATCCAGTTTGTCTTATAATCTATGGAAAATGTTGTTATTTTATGGTAGAGAAGTAACAGGTAAAGTTGGCTAATTCAGCAGCTCAATGACCTCATCAAAGTCCAAGTTATTTCTGAATTGCCACTCAGCCATCTTGCCAAGTCCACTTTTATCCTCAGACTAGCTCCCTCCTTGGTCTCAGACAGCTGCCTCAAATCCAGGCATCCAGTGAAAGAAAGATTCATTTAGTTCTTTTCAAAAAATGTGGGAAAATTCCAAGGAAGACCCCAGTCAGACTTCACCACAAGTTTGGTTCAGTCTGGTTCCCATGTGCGTCCGCAAACCAATTACTAGCAAGCAGGGGTCGATCTGCCAATATTTTGCTGTAATTAGATGACAGTGAAGGGATTAGATGAAGTATCTATTGGGTAAGTAACCAACAATGTATGTCTGTCAAAGCCTGGAGCCAAGTTTGGCCCCAGTCCTGAATGATCTTCCCCAATCTTCACTTGGAGCCCGACTACCTCCCTGTTCTTGTTTTCTACCATTCTTCTCTTCTTTCACTTTACTTAAGCCATCCTCTTCTCAAACACATCAGGCAAATTTCCATCACAGGGCCATTGTGCTTGTTTCTTGCTTCATTCAGATCTTTGCTCAAATGTGATCTCCTCAAATATTTCCCTATTCTTAACCACCCAGTGTAAAATTAGCATCCCACACAGAGAAAAGAGGAGTGCTTACCAGAAGGAAATGGGGTGGGGAAGGATGAAGTGAGTTAAAACGATCAACTGTATGGGGACAGATGGAAACTAAATTTTTGGTGATGAGCACGTGGCAGGGTATGCAGAAGTAGAAATACAAAGTACATGTGAAACATACAATGTCATAAGTCAATGTGACCTCAATAAAAATAAATCCAAAATCTGAAACAGTTAGCACCCCACCACTTTCTATCCCCTTACTCAGCTTTATTTTTCTTCATAGTACTTATCACTATTTGATATTGCATATACATTTGTTTTTTATCTGATTTTCTACTAGAATATGACTCCAGTAAGGCAAGACTTTTCCTTTTCTGTTCACTGCTCTATCAGCACTGCCTAGGACACTTTCTGATGCATAGTTAATGCCCAGTAAGTATTTTTTGATCTAAAAGAGACATTTCTCAGTTTCTTAATCCCAAATTCCAGGAAGAAAGGGGTTTATTGTCTAAAGTGGGTTAGGGAGTTGCTCAAGGTCCACTGAACTTTGGGAAGGATCATGAGCTTCAAAGACATGGTGCCCACATAGATACGGTGACCAGTCTGCTGGTTGGTGACCAGTCACCAATTAATGACTGTCATCCTGTAGTCATTATTAACAGGTTCTTCATTTTCACTGTCTAATGTGCTCCAGTTTAGATGATAAATGAGATGATCACTCTATGCACAAGGAATGCTCCTCCACTGCGGTGGAAAGACAACCTGTTTTCTAAAAAAAAGAAAGAAAAAGAAATGTGGATAAGAACCAACGATTAATAGATCTAGTGTTTCCCCCAACTGTGTTCCTCCACTGGAATTCTCCATCCAGAAACCTCACCGCCATTCACCCAGATGGCCAAACCATAAAACTACTTTCTGCTGAGACATTTCATTCTCTCTTAAGAACATGCCGTCCGCATTTAATTGGTAGTGAACTTCTTTCGATATACCTCTGTATCCTATCTCGTAATTACCTCCGCCCTCACCGCCTCAGTGCTAACATATGGGCTCAGACCTTTCCTCCTAGGATGCTATCATATTTGCATTTCTTCTTTTAAGGTGGTAGGTAAGTGGTTACTTGGCACCTTACTAAGTTGCAGATCCTGTTCAAGGGGGCTCTACAAACATTGAACTATTTAATACTCATAGCAGGCCTATGAAGTAAGCACTGCTTTTATTACCATAGTCTCCCTTAAAAATGAAAGAACTGAGGCACAGAGAGGTTGACCAGTGCCACACAGCAGGGGCAGAGCGAGGACTGAAGCCCAGGCTGCCAGCCTCTGGGGTGGGGGGGGCGGGGAGCTCAGGCCCCACGCTGTGCTGCCCAACAGAGATCTTCGCCGATGATGTTTGCTCCTTTCCACCCCAGACCAAAGGAGCTAAGACCAGCGGGCCAAACCCAGCCTGCCAACTATTTTTGTTTATAAAGCTTTATTAGAATCTAGCCATGCCCATTCATTTCTGCATTGTCTGTTTCTTTCATGCTACAACCACAGATCTGAGTAGTTATAACAGATACCATGAGCCCTATAAAGCTGAACATACTTAATATCTGGTCCTTTATAGAGAAAAAGTTTGCAACCCCAGCTCTCCAACAGAATGCTCAGTGATTGCCATACAAAGACTGTCTGATGGTGCCCATCTGTCTGTCTAGACCGGGTACCACAGGGTAAGTCTGCAGATGAACATCCCGACAGGAAGAGGAAGATGGGTACCAACACAACTTGAAGCCATCATTTCTGTTTTCATCCCAGCGTGACAAAGTTTACCTTCTGCCCGCCTGCAGCATAGGAAGAAGTAAGCTCGTTTGCTTTGTTTTCTGGGGTCCCGATGTGCACTTAGTTACCTAGCACTAATATATTTCCACCCCCCCTTCCTTCCCAATGTCGGGACTGGGGCGCTTTTTTAACCTGTATTGTTCATCTCAGAGCTGTGTCATTAAAATGACAGTCAGTTTCACAGGGGACAGAATCTTCTGCAAATGGAATCAAAAAGAGACGAGATCTGCTGTTCCAGTCCGTGCTCCCATTCCTTTCCCATTTTCCCAGGCCCTGGAACAAAACAGAACAAAGCAACACTGAATTTGGCATCCCAGGAGAGTGTGTTCACTTTCAGTCCTACAGACACTCGTGTGTGTGTGTGTGTGTGTGATAACATCTGGACATATGTGGGCAATGCTGGCAGGTCTTTACAAAAGCAGATGTTGTGTGAACCATTTTGGACTCCTCACCAGTAAAAGGGGCAGGCAAGCAGAACGCTGCCATTCTTTGCCTGGCATTTGGCAAAAAAGAGACAACAAATGCAGTTTTGACATCTGTTCCTCTCCTTTTTTATAGCTTAGCTCTGCCAGCCAAGCAGGCCTGATCAGACATAATTGATAAATTATTAAAGGCAGCTTGACAAGGAGGGCAATGAAAACTAATAAGAAGAAAAAAAGAGAAGGGAACTGACTCATGTTCATCAGGTGCTTTGGAGAAAATAGTAAAGGGACAAAGACAATCTTAAAAAAAAAAAATCAGTATTGTTTTAGGAAAACTTCTGCACCACCATGGAGACTAAAACAGAAATAACTTGGTTCTTCTTTTTTGCCTCCCACGAGTCACTGGTAGCAGATTGAAAAGTTAAATTCTTCATGTCATGAAATAATAATAGATACAGTTTATTAAGCACACTGCAAGGCGTTATGTAATCTCTAATCCACGACAGACATTATTCTCATTTTAGAGAATGGAGGACAAATGGCCAGAGAGTATCACACAACCGATCGAAAGGCAGTGACAGGCTATGAAAGATGCCTTAAATATGCCTTTTCAGCTGGCGATCTGCTCCCGTGTCCATGTGTGTTTAGACAGACGGGGCTCCCCGGCAAAGGCTTGGATCTTGACGCTGAAGAGCTATTTGCTACATTTTAGCTGGTGGAATTGGTTTGGCTGTTTAACTTTGAAATTCAGTTTTCTTGGCTGCAAATGGGCAAGAAAAATCTCCATCACTGGTATTTAGTGTGAATTAAATGAGGAAACATTAATTAAATGCCTTACAAACAGTAGACACCCAGTAGTAACTGTCTATTTTTTTTTCATTTCTCATTAAATCACACTTTAGTTACCCAGCTCAAACTAGCATTCAGAGAAGACAAATAATGGTCCTTAATGTTTTATAGAATAATTTTTAAAATTGTCTCAAGCCGTACTTAATAGAAGATGCTTCAAATAAAAATTACATTCTCCAATCTTGCCCCTAGTTTTACTACCAATCTTACCAGACTTCTTGACTCTAGTACCCTAAAGTCGAACAGAATTTCCAAACCATCTTTCTCAACAAGTATTTTAAGGTAAAGATCAGGAACAGTGGAAAGAAGGCATGTCACTGTCCCCACAGAACTAACAGCTGGAGGAGAATCCATGTAGTGTCTATTCCTTAATTTGGTCGTTGAGAAGTCGCCACCACGTGCTTTTCACCTCTTATTCGTAATTCCATGAGAGCTCTTGGTTATACTCTTGTTTTCACTATAATTGTGTACATCAAATTGGTGCTGATTATTAGCTGACACACAGGAAGAAAATGAAAAAGATTTGCGATGAATGACCTTCTAAGAAATGACTTTCCGAGTGTAATGCCGAGGGCTGGAGGGAGGTACAGGAGCAGAATTCCTGCCTTTGTAAGTTCTAAAATGACATCTACCCTCCAATCTTTCTTTAAGTACCGTGGGAGACGCTTCCGTAGCGCTGCCTGTTCCCCTGTAATAATACCTGAGATGATTAGACAAAGAACGAGGTGCAGCAGTAAATGCTCAGCAAGGCCACATTTTGCAATTTGAATAGTATTAGAAAAAAAATCAAATGTAAGTAAAATCAACGTGTATAAAAAGGCTGCCAGTGAGATGCTAAGTTGCTTTTCTGTTTGTGTTTCTCCTGTCTCCTTCTAACAGCAGTACGCTTACTGAACTTGGTTGTTGGCATTTCTGTTTTGAACTCTGATGCCTTCATTCAGGCAGCCATCCTAGGGAATGAGCGCAAAAGAAGACATAGGCCAGATGAAGGCGTGAATGATTTGAAACTAGAAAAGAATGATCGGTTCATTAGAATGGTGGTCAGGCAACATTTTTTAAAATTATTCTAACGGCCCTCTTACCCATGAACTTGTTATTTCCCAGTAGAAATATAAGTGTTAAATATCTATAGGCAAGTCTGAGAGAAAACAATTACCATTCAAGGCCAACTTTCAACTTCATCAAATAGTTATTCAGGAACAACTTTTTTTTTTTTTAAATACTATTGAAAGTGGACAGAATTTGGGTCAAGCTCTAGTTTATTAGTTTGTGTCATCAGTCAAAATCCCCTATCTACTATGACCTTCCATTGTCTCATCTGCAAAAATGAAGATAAAGTTGTGCCAGTTAGCTATCACTGTGAAACAAATCACCCCAATCAGAAAGTAGCAGTTTCAGTAGGGCGCACCAGGGACAGCTTGTCTCTGTTCCATGCAGCATCAGCTGGGGTGAGAAAAAGGCTGGGGTAAATTCCCACCTGGGGGTTGGAGACATCTGGAGGCTCCCCACACCGACCTGGAGACTGCTGGCTGACAGCCGGAACTGCGGCCAGGATTGCCGAGTGTGTACTTGGTCCTTCCCCACAAGGGCCACGTGGGGCTTGACCTTGCTCATGGCACAGAGCCTGCATCCCAAGAACACCTTCCCACAAACTGGGCTGAAGCTGGATGCTGTCTATTCTTTTATGACTAGCCTTGGAGGTGATATATTGCAACTTCTGCTATGGTCAGGAGCCACCTCAGATGTAAAAGAAGGCCACGCAGACCTACCTTTCATAGGGAGAAGTGGCACAGTTACTCGGTGAGAAGAGTGTGTGGCAGGGGAGATATTGCTGTGGCCATTTTTGGAATGTACGGTCTACCACAGAAATAAAACCTACCATTTAACAGACATTGCTATCGCACCTTCTCCTTTCAGAAAAACTCTTTTCAAGTCTTATGCATATATTTTCACAATTTTATCAATTTCTCAGAATAACAAAGAAATTAAAATTTAACACTGAATTTAATTTTTAGTATCTTTGTCCCTCAGATAATGGCTTCTTAGGTTTGGACCCCTGGTAGCTTTAGTGCACCATAAACTTGGGAGGAGAATGACAAAGCATTTGGGGCCATTCCTTGAATTGTAGAACACACTCTGAGTAAACTTTGCCTGTGGGACAAACAGCGTGGCACTTTTATCAAGACTGTTTGCTTCATGAACATCCTTTACATTTAATGTCCGTGTGTTAAACACCTCTTCTTCTATGCCCTTTTGTTCTTCATGCAGTAAGAGCTTTAAGCAAGGGCTAGGGGACCGCTTTCTTGAGTAAGGTTGTGGGTGTTACAAGTGACAGTGTTCTGGGTATTACACGTGACAATGCATACGAGAGCCTCTACCCACTGGTTGAATGAGCATCTCTTTCAACAAGGAAAAACTAAATCTCATGCAACAATCAAAAGAACCAAGTTTGGGGGGAGGATATAGCTCAAGTGGTAGAGTGCATGCTTAGCATGCACAAGGTCCTGGGTTCAATCACCAGTACCTCCTCTAAAAATAAATAAATATTAAAAAACCTAATTACCTCCCTCCAAAAAACTTTTTGAAAAAGAACCAAGTTTGCTGATTGGCAAGTTGAGTCCCAACACCGTCAATTCTTATCTAGAAAATTATATATAAGACCAGTTGGGAGAAATAAAAATTTCTGGCAGGCACTTTCCCCAAATGTCCCCAAATGTTCCCCAAATGTTGTAGAGAACCCACAAAGAGAACTCTTTAGATGTTTTTCCTCCCATCAGAAAGCTGTTATAATACTCAATGCCAAATACTCAAACAAAATAAGCCCCCCAAATTAATTACAATTGTACATTTTCCAAATTCCCAGTTATTTAACATCACAAAGACTCAATGAAAATCTGTTTACCTCCAAGTTTTATTTTGGCATTAATTTATTAAGCAAGAAACTGAGAAAGTCATTGAGAATCGTAGAAAAATGAAGTACATTATTGAACTGTCAGCAAAACTGCCAGGCAAGCTTTCTAATTTGTGGGAAAAGGGAAAAAAATAATGTAGTCAACAGTTTTCGCTACTTCCATGAAACTTGCTTTCACTGTTTCCAAATCATACTACCTGGATGCAGTGCACCGGAGGAGGGGTGACACAGGATCTACATTATTAGCCAATACTTCACCCCAGGCATTTCCTGCCTTCTTATATTCAGTTACTGTGTCTGCAGGAGCCACCTTTACAGTGGTAAAGTCACTGGTGGATTTTCTGTTGCTGTCAACAGGAACAGACCCGGAGGTTTATGTTGGACTCTGGAAATCAATTCTGACGTTGGAAAAAATGCATTTTAGACAATGAAGGGTGGGGAGCCAGTTATGTATCATGAGTTTGTTGTCCAGTTTAAATAGCAGGGTGCATTTTGTCAGTGTAAACATAACCATTGGGTTTCACCAGTGACGACAAATAATTAGCTAATTAATCCTTGTAAATATCTTAAAGTCAGATGGAGAAGGCCATTTAAATGAAAGACTGTTTATCAGGAGAGAAATGATATAAAGTAAGATATAAAGTAAAATAAAGTAGCCTTAAGAAGTGCAGAATCTAGACTTTTATGTAATTTCTTTATTCTGTGACTTGATACCTTCAAGTCTATGACTACACCCCTGGGGCAAATTGCAGATGTAAGATGATTGCTTCAGTTAACGCTCAGTTATTCTTGAGCATGGGAGAGTATGGATAAAAGAAACCCACAGATAATCCAAAAATGTGCCCCCCCAGTCCTGTCTCTGGGGAAGAAGCTGATGGACGGATCATTGTAAAGTCTTGAGTCTGAAATGTGCTATGCTCATCAGTGAGTCGGGCTGCTGGGATCTGATTCACACGCAGAGCAGAGACTTTGGAAGTACTTTGTTGGGAGCTGTATTGTTATCCATTTCTGTGCAACAAGCTATCACAAACAGAGTGGCTTAAAACAATAGATGCTTATTATCTCATAGTTTCTATGGGTCAGAGGTTTAGACACAAATTCTCTGAGTCTTCTGCTTCAAGGTTTACCACAGGCTGCAGTCAACGTGTCACCCAGGGCTGAGGTTGCATGCGAAGACTCAGCAGAGGAAAGAACTGTCTCCCAGACCAGCGGTCATGGGCAGGGTTCAGTTCCTCAAGGGCTGCCAAACTGAGGCTCTCAGTTCGTGAAATGCTGTCAGACTGGGGCTCTTATTTCCTCACTGGCTACTGGCCAGAGGTCATCCTAATTTCTTGCTACATGGGCCTCTCCATGTAGCAAATTTCTTCGACAAAGCCTGCAAGCCAAGAAAACAACAGAATCTGAAAGCAAGAAGGAGGTCACAATATTCTGTAGCCTCATCATGGAAGTGACATCTCATTACTACTACTATATCCTGCTGGTTAGACACAGGCCATTATGTCTAGGTCTCACTCAAGGGGAGTGAGACATGAATACACTTGGACGTGAATATTAGGAGGCAGGCATTACTGAAACCAGTCTTACCTGCTTGCCTCAGGGTGGCTGAAGACAGAGAGACTGGGACAGGAGGGGATCTGTGTATCTGCCCTGAATAGTGGTTTCTGGACCCTTGCCCAAGTTCTGGGGTGAGACCCTTGGTAGGCTAAAATTATAGGAACTGTTTTCACCCAGAAGGATTCAGGGAAATCTGAGAGGTGTGACTTTCTCTCTATGTGACAGCACATGACACTGGGTGGGAATAAAAGGTGTGCTCCTCTTTTGCTTTGTCCTCACAGAACCTGTGTTCTTTGTGATAAGAGCTCAAGAGGGTGGAGCTTTGCTGCTTCGAGAGTTTGAATTATGAAGAGTGCTGCAAGATTGTCTCCTTGGGTCTTTGTGTAACTTATAAAAGGAAAAGTTACATGTTACAGGAATGAATGACTCCTGTCCGTTTGAGCAGCTTTGTGCATGCTGGATACGTAGTTGAATGCTTAATTATTCTAATTTCTAAAATTTGTATGTAAAACTAATGAGAAAAGCCAAACATAAGTTAATTCTCTAAGTTTCAAAGCAGAAGTCTTGGTAGGGAGGAGTGGCTGCTACTCTGACCTCTAACCTATATCCAGAGACACACTTTGAACAGTGCTTGGTGATGTCCTTGTATTATTTTGGATGGTAAGTGGAAACTTCAGCATATTAGTTCTAAATTTTGTGAGCAAAACTGAAAGTGTTTCTGTTTATCCATGCCCATCCTAGATTACCCAGAGAGGATGTAAGTGTCGATGTCTATCAAGTAACAAGGGGCTAAAGAAAAAGAATATGGAAAAAGAGGAGGTGGAAGCAGAGAAAGGGAAATGTGAAGGAAGGGTTTTGTCTCTGATCATCCTCATCAGATCTCTTCTGAAAGAGACACTGCAAGGACCATTACAAAACACTCATGTGTTTTGTTTCTCTTGAGCCAAACACCGCAGACCCTTCAAGGAATGAAGGTAAGGAAAACAGTAGACAGAAATCTGGGCTTTGTCTGTTGAATTGGCTTGACAATTTCTTTTGTAAATAGTTTTATAATGAATGTATGATAGACTGTTTTCTCTGAAAACCTGCAGATTTCAGGATGGTGCTTCAATACCACCTTATGTCTAATATTTATCAAAACAGGAGAGACTAAAGGATTAAGATGTCTAGACTTTATCACACATTTGTGTCTGCTGGCAAGACTATAGAACAGCTGTTAATATTGAAAATGAGATGAAAGATGGTCTAAATTTATCTTATCAGCCTTGTCTTTCAGTGTAATGATAGTTACTTGACACTATCACATTGCTTTTCAGCCAGTTGAAACCAAGCCTGAGAAGACACAAATTCATCCAGAAGTCACGGCTCAGAAATATAGAACGAGGCCGAATAAAACAGATAAGTGTTCACTCATCTGGGAACCATATTTTGACTGCAATATGGTGCACGTTGGGGGAAAAAAAAAACAATGTTCGCATCAATTTAAAAATCATACTTAAAAGTCCTCAGGTGGAAACCATATATTTTTCCAATATCCATATATAAATTAATATGTACCATCTGGGTGACATCTGGCAACATAAAAATGTTGTCTTATGAACACTAAAGGTGTGAGAACCATCAAGCAGATCCAAGTTGATTTGGCACATTTGTTCACAAAGAAGGCAGTTCTTTTTGTAGTAAGATTTTTTTTTTAATATTTTATTTTATTTTTTTGAAGGGGGAGGTAATTAGGTGTATGTATGTATGTATGTATTTTACTTAATGGAGGTGCTGGGAATTGAACCCAAGACCTCGTGCATGGTAAGCATGTGCTCTACCAACTGAGCTATACCCTACCCCTGTAGTAAGATTTAACCTAGAAAGTAAAAAGAAGTTTAAGAACTCATCCTAATGTACACAGTTTTATCAAAAATAAAGAGCTGGGTTACATCAATATTGATGAGACAATCCAATGATGTCTTATATTAGAAGACTATAAGAAAGGAGAGTGAATTTTGGAAAATAAATCTGAATTTGAATCTTTTTATCAAGGCTATTTTGTACCATTTTAGAATACTAACATTGTGCATAGAAATTGTAATTCTTCCAAATAGGAAAACCAAGATTTAGTTTTCAGTCTTTCTGTATGAAGATCTGTGCTCAACGTTATACGAAAGCTTAAAGCACACACCGCGGTATAGTATACACCGACCACTGCTCTGCAAGCCTCACCTTCAACACTTCCCTTTAGACCTTGACACCGACGTTAAGAAGCGTGTTTAGTATGCTGCCTATTCCTTATTGCAATTTGGGAAACATCATTCATAAAGAGGATTCTAAAATGAAAACAAAATCTCCAAATATATGGCTCACATTTATTAAGAGGTACCCAGGCAAGAAGATAACATGCTTAGCTCAGAGCTTTGTTCAGTTATGAACCACAAAGAGAGAAAATAAGGGATAAATAACTCTGTGATTTGATATACAAAGGATGATGTTAAATAATCCTGATTTTTCCACTGATGCTGAAATTATGGGTGGGAATGTACTAGGTTGCAGATGGAAACTAAGAACTGTGACCATACTTACCATTGGAAACACTTCTTCCATAGAGCAGGCAAAGTTCTGAGAAAAGCAATGCAAGTAAATAATAGAACGTGCTCAGCTTCCTCAGTCTGAAGGCTGGAGGAAAATCGAGCGGTTGGTCCAAGCCTTAGATGTTGCACTGGATAACCAGCGAGAGCTACGCCAGGCGGTTGGGTGCGTTCACACAGCACCCCACGCACTTCCTTTTTCTTTATCTCCCCAATATTTTTGTATGCAGGTCAAATCAGTTCAAGGTGAAAAAAACAGGGTAACACTGAAGAGAAAAGAAGTTAAAAAAGTTATACACATGTATAAATGAATCACTATGCTGCACACTGGAAATTAACACAGCATTGTATATCGTTTATACCTAAGGGTTATCAGGAAGAATCAAGAGGAAACAGAGACTGCTCTGTCAAGAAGGACAGGGCTGGGCACTGAGGATGCCCCCTACTGGCAGACACTGTGAGTAGGGTGGTCCAGCCCGACTAGCCAGCACTGGATCCCTTGACAAGGCTGCCCCAGGGGTCCTGGGAGCCTCACTGGAGGCAGCATAGTGTAAAAATTACCATAATCAAAAGCCTTCAACAGACCTGCAGACCCGATCTGGGCCACACCTGGAGAACTGCCTTCTCAGGCTTCGCATTAGCTGAGTTCGTGAGCCTGATGAAGACCGTTCTCAGGCCATCTTATTCTCCCAGATGCCCAGCGAGTTTCTGCCTGTCCACCTCCTCCACGTTACCTTCCTGAGCACATCTCCTACCACCCTGCCCTTCACTGTGCTTGGGCCACCCTGACCCTTATGATCGTCCTCAGACACACCAGACACACTCCCTTCTCCCAGGGCCCTTGTCCTCACCCTTCTTCCTAGCTCGCTGCTTCATCTCTCTTGGCCATTTCACAAACGCCGGCTTCTCAGTGAGGCTTTCACTCATGTCCCTGTTTAAAATTCAACCTCTCCCCACCCCACCCCACCCTGCTGCTCTTCCTTCTATTTCTTCATAGTGCTTATCACCAACTGACTCAATTTTATATTTCACTTATTTATTTTATCTCTTTTTTTTTTTAATTTCCTGGGATGTAAATTTTGCTTGAAGATAAGCTCTCCGATGGCAGGTGCTTTGGTCTGTCCTATTTATTGCTGAATCCTCACATTTTGGAACATAGTAGGTGCTCAGTTAGAAAATACACTCCATAAAGTCTGAAACGGGGACCCTCCCCCAACAAACACTCACCAAAAGCAGGTCCCCTCCTTGCCCCTATCAGTAGGGACGGGGGAAAGGATGTGTTGGTGATCTTAGAAGAACTCCTGTGGTTGGGGACGGGGTTTAGAGCTTTCTGTTTTTAGAATTAACAGCCTAGTATGGAAAATCTATTTGTGTGTGAATGAAAGCAAAATGGGAAAAATGTGTTTAATCAGTTAATTAACTTACACAGAAAAATATAACTACAGCTCTGTGTATTAGTCAGGGTTCTCCAGAGAAAAGGACTCAATAGGAGACATTTATATGTATCAAATAGATGCACAGATAGGTGGATATAAACAGCTGACCCTTAAACAATGCCGGGGGTAAGGATGCCAGCCCCCACGCAGTCAGAAACCTGAATATAATTTTACAGTCAATCCTCCCTCGCTGGTGTTCTGCAGCTGCAGATTAAACCAACCACAGATCATACAGGACTATCTAATATATATTTATTGGGAAATAATCTGCATGTAAGTGGACCCACACAGTTCAAACCCATGTTGTTCAAGGATCCATTGCATCTATCTTACATATGTGTGTGTATATGTGTACATGTGTCTATGTGTGTATGTGGACATGTATGTAGTGAGAGAGAGGGGGAGAGAGACAGGGTGTGTAGGTTTGTTATAAGGATTGGCTCACACAGCCACGGAGGTCAAGGAGACCCATGATCTGCCATCTGCAAGCTGAAGAACCAGCAAAGCTGGTGGTTTTAGTCTAAGTCCAAAGGCACGAGGATGGGGAGAGGGTGATGGTGCAAGTCCAGGTCTGAGTTCGAAGCCTGAGAAACAGAACAGATGTCCAAAGGCAGGAGAAGCTGGATATCCCAGCTCAAGCGGAGAATGAATTTGTCCTCCCCCACCGCTGTGTTCCTTTCCGGGCCTCGGCAGAGAGGATAAGGCCCACCACGTTGGTGAGGTGCCCTCCTTTACTCAGCCTACTGCTTCAAATGCTGATCTCTTCCGGATTACAGAGGCACACAGAAAGAATGTTTCATCAGTTATCTGTGCATTGCTTAGTCATTAGCCCTTCAAATTACACTGAAAATTTTTTATCAGTCAAGTTGACAATACAATTAAACTTTAAACCACACTATGTAAAAATATAAATGTGACAACTAATCTTACATGACACTTCACATGATAACTATGATATTTTTATAAGCAAAATATAAATATGCTCCTTCTCTACAGCATGACTACTGTATTTATTCACAGTGGACAGTGGAGCTTGGTAAAAAAAAATTAAAAATTTTAAATTGCTTGGGGAGTATGCAGCCAGACTGAGAGATCTGGTTATACCTCTTGTAGGGACTAAATCTCAAACCATTTCTTTGGTTTGCTCCTCAAAAAAAGTAGCTTATTTAATTGCGCTCAGTTTCTAACCTGAGTCCCATTCTGTCTGGTAGCAGCACCACTCAGTTTTCAACAATTCAGAGTAAACATACTCAACTGACTGGTAGACTCAGTCTAACCAGAATTGCTCTCCTTCTTTTTCTCCCTTTGCTTATTTCTAAGTTTCAGAAAGTTCCCTGGTGTCACTGCACTTAGGGGAGGTGCCATCATGTCTTTGGTGGTCATTTTCTACATCGCTGGCATCTGCTGAGAGTGTTGATTTCCTATTTGCCCTCCTTGTATGGCTTATGGTGTCACCGCCTCTCTTCACCCTCCCCACAGGGCGTCTTCACATCTGCCATCCTGCTTTCCATTACCTTTGTGCTCCTCTGGAAGAGACTGAGAGAGAACTTCACAAGAAGATGTCCCATGCTCTCCAATGTCACTCAGAGGTACAGGAAACTTGGAAGAGAGCGCTAAGGACGGTGATGGTGGATCAGGGGTGTCTTTGAACTTCTCTTAGACAGACTGCATTTCTCCTTGACCTCTGTCTCATCATTCTAGCATGGGGAACCTTCTCAAGCCTTGCCAGTTCCCAGAACCACAGATGGGAAATGGGGCACACGTGGACTTCCCCTTCGGGCTCACATCCGCATGGTAATGAGTTGCAGAGATGGCCAGCTGTCCCCCAGAATATCACACTTCCCCTTCCATAGTATGGGGTCATTTCTGGGAAGAGGCTGTACGTCCGGGGCTGCATTTCCACGTTCCCCGTGTGAAACCCGGTTGTGGGTCGGTAACTAGTTCTTGCTGACTGAGTGAGAGAAGAAATGATGTCATTCCTGCACCAGAGTTTATAAGAAGCAGGTGTGACCTTTCTCCCTTTCCATTTTCCATTTTGACTGCTGGATGCCAAGGTTTTATGGAACTTAGGAACCATAAAATGGAAGGTGTGTGGGTACCACGTGGAGAAAAGCTGCCACCGATCAGACCAACCTCCTTGGATTAATGCATAAGAAATTAAATAATATTATATTAAGCCTCCAAAATTTGGTTATAGCAGCAAGTATCACTTTAACCAATATGGACTTCTGTGGCCCTCCAGGCCTAGCTCTCAATCCGTCTTGCTTCCTTTCCCACATACTCTGTTCTTAGGCCATGGAATCTTCAACTAGTCTGAATTCACAGGAAAAATTGTTCCCAGGTGACAGGTATTCTTTTACGAATATTATTTGGTGCAGGGACAGCCTTGTTCAATGAAGAAATCAAAGTCTTTTCCTTTGGTTTCAAAAGTATGCTTTGAAATGTAGAGTTTTGCCTAAAGACTTTCTCTTTGCACGCTTACTGCCATGACACTTCTCAGGCGCTGGATGCTTCTGGCTGAATGGAAGCTACAGAGGACAGCTTCTAGTTAGGGTAGTTTGGCTAGAGGAGGTAAGCCAATTAAAGTAATATCTGTTTACTTCTTATAATTCATACCATTGCATGAGATCTGGGGGGGCTTCCCACGGAACTGTAGTATGTAAAATCTAAACGTATTCACTTTTCCCTAGAGAGCGCTTAGAGGAGCTTTGTCAGCTTTTTCCTTGGTGACCTTCCTCCATCTCTGCTTTCTTGACCGATCCTCACTTCTGATCAATGTGTGATTTCTTTAGGCAGTTCATCCTCGCAATCAGATTACCTTCCGTGTTGATTGTTGGGAGTCACTTGAATCTTTAAAGTGCCTATGTTTATCTGCATTCTTTTCTGCATTTTTTTAACAATAAAATGTTTAATTATCAGAGTATAATCAAATTTTTAAAAAACCTTAATTCTAAGATTTTGGAAACAGCAACTGTGTACCCATTCTCCATGTTCTTAAACACTAGGGATTTTTGTTTGTTTGTTCGTTTTTTGGAGGTATTTTTTCTGTTATTGTTTGGCAACTGAACCACACCTTCTGGGAGAAATTGGTCTTCTTAACCTGAATGGTGGGTGAAATCTCTGAAGTTATAAAAGAAGGTCCTTCAGGTATGAATGAATTGAAGAGTTGTGGTATATGGAAGGGTTCCCTCTAGTATATTTTAACAAGTAAAGAAAAAAAGCCCTGACAATGGATTCAGGGGACTGAAGTCACGTGCTGAGAAGCCTGGCTGTTTACAAACTAGGCTAATACAAGAATGATTGCTAACACTCAGGGCAAAGTTTCCATTAGGATAGTGAGAATTCAGAGTTTGGACAGTGAAAGATACTTCTGTTTTATTTTTAAGTGCAAATAGAAAAAATTTTGAATAATAAAGAACCTGTATTTCTATGTTCTTTTTTTAAGAAGAAATGGGTTCTCTTAAAAGGGCATTTACTGGTTTCTTCCCTTTGTTATGTCAATCAATATCTTTCTATTCACTTGGGAGATGAGCAATTAACTTAATATCAGTCTTAGGAATTGTTCAAATGGCTGCATGCTTAACAGTGACTTACACACTGTTGACCTTATGAAAATGGGACATATATCTTTCTTCTAGACCCGGAAGGCATTGGCTCACACATTCTCTGCACTCCGTAGATAATGAAACTGAGACTCGTATTTGCCGAAGGTTATTCTTCTTTGTATAGAATGAGAAAGAACTGTGAAGAAACGCATGCCTGCTGGGAAAGGAGTGGGAAGCGTGTAAACACCGTCAATAGCAGGGAATGTGTGAGACATCGAGTACGGTACGGACACACATACACGGGCTGGCTAGAGCGCTCTCCCTCTTTCTCTCTCTCTATACACACATCCACACACACAAGCACACACATACTTGCTTCATTAGGCAAGAAGCATGGAATAGCAGCACATTAAAGTGTGTGAAGCGGTGTAGAATTTTCCCCTATTTTTAGAGTGATGTTATTTGTTACAGACTCATGTTCAGAGTCTCGGCAGCTGAACCACCTTATAGGCTGAAAACTAGCAAATGAAGAGTTCAGATATGCACACCAAAACTGACCATTAAAACGAAAGCTGTAACGACTGTGAACTAAACTATGACAGCTGTTAGTATGCTAAGGATTTTGATGTTCATTAAACTCCTGTAACAACCTGATGACTAGTATAAGAATTGCCATTTTTAAAGATGCAGCAACTGAGGCTCAGTGGGATTAATGAAACCTTTTACATGACAACGAAGCAGCAGGACAAAATGTCAGCACAATTTTTTCTCCTTCCGGACTCTCCCCCCTCCCACTGTACTATGTTGCCTCCTTAACCATCCAAAGAACAAGTTAGCTTTTTTCTAACTTACTTTCTCCTTTTTGGTTCCAAATCCACCTCTCACTGCAGTGTCGGCTTTGCTGATACACTTGTCCCAGGGTCTGTGCACATTCAAGGAGTCACTGACCTCCAGGGCATATCAAAGCCCCTCAGATAAGCAGGAGCTTGGTTATTCTTGTGAACTAGCAGTTCAATGCCAAAATCAAGTTGATTTTCCACCAGAAAAACTTTCAAGACCCAGTAGTCAACAAAGACAAAAAAGTCTGCCTTAGCAATTTCCTTCCTAATCCCCCAAAGAGCCATAGAGCGAAGAGGGCGGCCATCGGTGAAAGAGAGCAGTAACTTAAAAATTATCTTCTGAAACATGGATCACTGGTAATGAGACAGGGAGGAAGGGGGCAGCTATTCAAGGAACAACCCAGCAATTAACACTAAGGTGGTGGAAAATTCAACTCCAGGAGGCCTTGAGGCCCAAGATGGTGGAGATCTGACTTCCAGTAGACCCTGAGCTTCATTATACACTCACTGTAATACACGAGCAGGGTGAATGACACTCGCACCGGCACCGTGACAGTTCTGAGGCTGATTGTAGAAGTCAAAAAGTGGGTGGTGGCTGAATTCCTGAGAATCCCAGCCCCTTCCCCGAAGTAGTCGGAAAAATCCTCCCTCTTGTTAGCATGTGAAGCTACTGAGCCCATAAAAACTAACCACCCTGCGCCTCATGGCCGCTCTCCCTTCTGAGTGACAAGGACCGCGCTCTGTCTGTGGAGCGTGTGTCTACTTTTACTCTAAACTGAGCTCCCAACCCCCTCACCTCGTGGCCTTTCTCTTGCCTTTAGAAACAGCCTGCACTCTGCCTATGGAGTCTGTGTCTCTCCAGACTAAATCTCCCTTTACTCAACTGTGACTCACTCTTGAATTTTTCCCTGCTTGCAGCCAAGGACCAACACTTGGCGGGGCGCGTCCCACAGACTCCACCGAGACCTGGGACACGGCCAGGTCCCTGTATCAGTAATGCTACTGCTGCTCCTCCTCCTTTCCTTCTTTCCTGAGTGTGATGTCCCCAGCTGTGCAGATGATGTAAGAATCTGAGGTAGGGCTCACAGGTGAACCCTGGCTGAGCAGAACAAAATCTTCCCAGCCACATTTTTACATAGTCCTCTCCAGAAAGCTTCTCAGATAATGTATCTAATTCTCAATCAGCTTCTTGCTATTTTCACTGTAGAGCTAAGTAGAGATGGAGGAAAACTAGGAAGGCTGCCCTTTTCATTCAGACACGCGACACTGATTTCCAGAGTCCCGGCCAGGTACCGCCTTCCCGCCCAGGCAGGGACTACAGAGAAGAGTCGGGCAAGGTGCTGCACATCGGGGGCTTGGAGCCTGCTGGTCTTTTATGCTTATTTTATTTTATTTTATTTTTTTTTTTTAGTTCACATTCCGGTGGTTGAACTGGCGTCTCCAAAAATGGGCTCAGCATTATGAACCAGGGTCGCTAATTCTGTGAAAGAAATTACAGCCTGGCAATTCCAAGTTAGACACAGAGGACTTGCAAACTCATGCTGAATAAATGTTCCAGCTCCAGCACGTCGGCACATCAAGAATCACACATAATAGCCAGCGGCACATTTCCTGACAAACATTGACCTGCCTTCTAGATGCTGGTGCACGTTTGGAGGATAAAATTCAAAGGACAGGCTTCTGTCATTACGATACGTCTGCGCAGAGGCTACTGTGGACAGGTAAACCTTCCCAAGTTTAATTTGGTCCCCTTGCTGGCCGTCAGCTTTAGTTACATCTCCAAACCAGTTATACGGTGTTTCCATGCAGATACCCTTAGTAGAAAATGAGGTATCACTTCAAGAATTGATCCAGTTTCCTTCTCTGCCTGGAGCCAAAAGCTTGGTAGCTTTTGACTTCAGCCCATATGCTCCCTTCCCCGCCCACATGTCACATCCACCATCACAGCGACATAGAATCTCTGAGTGTATAAATGTCAAAACAGTGTGCTAATGTGGAACTCAGCCTCCCGAGTTTTCTCTGAGCACAGCGATTGCAAAATCCAATCTATTTTATCACTCTGTCTTCTCGCTGGATTTAGCAGCATCATAATTCCACACCTCTGTCAATGAGTCCCTCATTATGCAGGCTTCTAAACATTTTACTTGGGGAAAGAATAAACAACATATTTAGTACTAATGAGGTGAGATATTGCTTTTTTATTTGCATTACTGTTTAATGATCGTGATCGCTTCAGCACTTGGAGTTTGGGGAGCTTGTTTTGATGGATGCGGTTTTTCTAGCAGACAAGCAGCTACTGGCAAAGCACAGTTTGTCACATGTTCGGGATGTGTGGCTTCAGCGTTACAGCAAATGGAGTGAGTGCCCACCGTCCCTGCACCACAGTTGCTCTACAGGTAATAATGCTGCTCATTTTGTTTATGTTTTAGTACAAGCATTTAAAATGGAGTGCTCACCAACCAGAAAAATTTAATCATAACACTTTTTTTTCCTGGCATTTCTCTCCTCCTTCTCTTTGCTGTACAATGGCTGTGAAATCCCAACAATTTTAAATGTCTTCACTGATCCTAATTCATCCTAATTCCTCCTGCCTCAATATGTCTTTCAAAGTTCATTTACTTAAACAAACATTATTTAGTGCCATCTTGCAAAATAAAGCTAAATGCTCCCAACTTACTCCAAACTAAGCGTGACTGATAGCAGCAACTTTTGGTCTCTAAATAGGGAGCGTTCAGGAGCAGTGGAATAATTACAAGATAAACTTCTAGACGGGTCAAATGCAAAGGGAAAATGGAAAGAATAGAGACTTTGTGGCCAGGCCGTGCTGGGTCTGAATCCCAGTTATGCTATATTCAGTAACTCTGTAAACGTGTGCCAGAAACTTAATTTGACATTTAGGCTTTTTATCAATAAATGAAGATTAAAATATATCAACCTCATTGAGTCTTAACAATTAATGAGATAATGTAGGTAAAAGTCCATCGTGTAGAGGCCTGGTGCATATCAAGCTCTCAATACATTTCTGTTGTTGTTATTATTATTACTAAACACTTACACCAGAATAAGGCAGGTACACAGATAATTGATAACTTTATGTAGAGTTGAGTGTTCAGAGGGAGCCTGAAGGACAGCAGCTTCTCTTTCTGTATTTAATCCCTGAACTTTGAAACACAGGCTACCCTCCACTAACACCCAAGCCCTTAGTATGTCTAAGAGACATTAAAGTTTCCAAGTTACTCCCCTACCAGTGGGAAAGGATCTATTCTTCAAGATAGTCCTCCAACAAGCAAGACAGTGCCTGTTAACATGGGGAAGTTGTAACAGCTAAACCCCAGGGGAGGCCACACCGGCCAAGCAGAGATCCTTGCCTGAAGGAAGAAGTAAGAAAGGCCAAAAACTAAGCTGGGAAAATGGTAGATGTGAAATTTGCCATTCAACAAACCCTTTTTCTGATTCCTTTCAGAACACTAAGTAGGCAGTGTGAGTACCTGGGTGCAAATCCTGATTTTTCTCACTCACCATTCTGTAAAGGAGAGCTCTGTCCTGCTTACATAAAACAACTCTGTGTGACTCACATCAATAATGCGATGGCCCCTTAGCAAATTCTAAAACACCTTGTGTAGGCTGAATACTCTCTAGCTGAGACAGATAAAATAAGATATTATTTAATTAGTGATTCAACTTAGATTTACCCATGGTTTTACTTCATTACAGAATGTGAGCCTTAGCTGTAGTAAATGTGTTTTTTCTTTCCCAAACGTCTGAGGTGAAATGTTCACATTAACATCGTTGGGCTGTCTTAACAGCAGAAGACAGAGCCCTGAGAGCAGACCACACCTAAATGTCTGCAGATTTCTTTAGTTACAGCATTCATCCAGAATCTCTCTGTGGCCCATGAGATGTTAAAATAGAAAAATGAAGATGCTAGGAATTGAGTAAAAGGAAGGTTTCACAATAAATGAGTGAAGTTTCTGAAACGTTTTAAATTCTATACAGATATTATTTCCTGAGTTTGACTTCATTGGACATCAAAATTCTTTCATCAGGAAAGCAAATTCATGGCCCATGAGTGTCTAAAGGAAATAATATACATTTTTGTTGACGACCTAGAATAATTCTATTTCTATTTATTTGTGAAGGGTGCCTTTGCTGGAAAATGTTATGAAATAAAGGATGCTCATCAGTATAGCTGGCATAGAGCTTAAACATGATCACCAACTTTCTTTTTACTTGCTCAAAACTTCTACATCCTATCTTTACTTCAAATTTTTTCAAAGAATCACAGGAAAGTATCATGAAGCATAGTCTAATTTTATTTTCAAAGTTTCATTGAAAACTATTATTCTGGAGTGCAGTGAGAATTTCTTACCAAAAAAAAAAAAAAAAGTTTCTTGATTTGCGGCTGGTTCTGAGAAATTTCCAAATATAATTTAGGCTTTAATAGTGGTCTCTTTTATCCACACATGTTCAGTGATTTTCTTTTATGTTCCAGGCATTGTGCTGGGGCTTGGGGTACTAACAAGACGTGGATCAAACATGGTGCTGCTTTTGCAAACAGAGCGGCTCACTGGGGCTGCAGCCCGGCTCACACAGTCATAACCTCAACACGTGGTGTGAAGGGGAAGCAGAAAATGTAAGCAGAAGGTTTAAGAGCAGGTGAGAAAGAATGTTGATAGAAAGTGGGACTGAGGAAGAGGGAAGAAACAGGAAAGGTGGAGGCCTCCTAAAACTCCCACTGAAAAAGAATCTCAGATGTCACTTCCTTTCCATAAATAACTTCTTATAGGTGAGTTTTAAAGGTTTATAGCTCCAAGGAAATACCAGTGAATTGCTGCCTTAAAATAAGGATTGGCTGGAGATGTGAAGTTGTGAAAATCTGCTTTTATGTTTTTCTAATGTTTGGGTACATAGTGATCATACCCTGCAGTGAAAATAGGGTAAAATAAACCGATCATAAAGGGAGAATTTTTTTAATTGATATTCAAAACTATAATTACACAGGATTAGGCAGGTATTTGAGCTTGGACATTATGGAGAATTTTTTTCACTTACGCTTGGTTAAATGCATGAAACACTACTGAAATTTACTGTGATTATTACCAACCTGGCTGGCATCCTATAAGCTAGAAATACGGGTTGAAGCATCATTTAAGTTCAGTCCTTTCCAAGTCACTGGCAATGAGTTGCCGATTCCTACTTAAAGAAAGGGCAAGGGTTAGTTGAAAGAGATTACTCATGATTCATCTGAGTGGTATTGTCTTAAAAACACATCTTGGAAATTTATTCATTTTATGAAATTTACTTTTCCCTACAATATTAATACATATCAGAGACAGAATCTGGGTTCCTTTGATAAAATATAATGTATGTATCTATCTACAAGGGCATTGACAATGTATGGAAATTAACCTTTCTGAGAATTAATTCCTTTCAACCCCTCCAGATTTCACACATTGTCCTTTTATAAGCCATCTTTCTGTCTCTGCCTGAGGCAGGGTCACAGGGAGGGAGGGACACTCTCGTGCCAAGAACAGAAGCGCTGCTGTCAGGCAGGACATTTTTCATCTCAGCCATGAATCTTGACAAGTGTAGCTACTTACTGGTCCAGAGTCTGTTGATTCTGAACCTGCTGCCCATTTCTTTTGATGCCTACAGTTATCCAACCTTTAATCTTTTTACCAGCAAGTGCCACCTGGGGCTTACTTAAATAGCCCCAAATTTGAACCCAAGTCTGAGATGCAGCTTTCCACCCATCCCACTTTCTTTGTGATTATATGAATACCTGGGTAGGAATGGTCACGTCTTACTTTTTGGAGGAAATAACCAAACAGTGAAAAGCTCATACAGAAATTACAGAAGTTAATACGAAGTCTGTTTTCTGTGTATGAATGGAGCTGCGCACTGCAAGTGATGAGGAGAGTAACGGATTTGATGGGAGTCGGTAGCGATCTTTAAAATGAGTTAAATGCACCACACAGGAATCAGAGTGAAAAGTCCAGTTTGTTGTTTATACTGAACCAAGAGCTCATACTGGGTGAAGTGGGTTCATCTGACGGGCGGGACAGGAATACACACAGCGGGCTCCTAAGTGATTGACTCTAACACTTGTGAATATTAATAATTCACCTGGAAGTAGCAGAAGGCAGGGGGTCAGAGAGGCGAACACTAAAGCAGAGTGAATATGCCTGTTGGACGGGTACTGACATTCCTGGCATTTCTTAGCAGCCTAAAGTGTAATTATTATTTCCCTCGAATCATTAAGTTGCTTTTCGTGTCCATAACCAAAACAGTTACAAGTCAGAACTGAAATAATTCTTAGAATGATCTAACTTGGGTTAGATTGGAATAAATCTAAGTTGCAAAAAAATTGATGAGTTTTAAGAAGATCTATGAAAATCTAATTCCCTGGGCATATGTTAGATTTACTTGGAGAACTGGGGTTTTGCTGTTATTGTTTGTTTTGGTTTGACTTGGTTTTCTATTTAAATACACTAATGCCTGGGTGTCACTTAAACTGATTTAGTAGAACATCTGGATGATTAGTCTTGAGTATCGGTAATCATTTAAAAGCTTCCTAGGTGATGCAAATTCACAGGAAAAGTTGAGAACAACTAGCATAATTCTATCAGTCATGGAAGTCAAGTTTAGTCTTTTAGGGATAGTTGAGACAAGTCATTGACTGAATTTCAAGTATAAAATATGAAATGAGGGAAGAATAGTTACAAATTATTCTTTGTTATGTTAATTAATTTATTCCATAAACATTTACTGAATGGCTACTCTGTGTCAATCGCAAGTACTAAGGATTGGAGCAAATGGCAAAATCACAAGCAGAGACTAATCCTCTGCCTTTTAAGGAAGCCCCAAACACCGCCCACCTCTCTACCCACAGACCAAAGGGGTTAGGGGCAATTCAAGGCCATTGCAGGAATGTTTCTGGACCTCTTCATTCACTCTCTTCTTGGTCTTTCACGGACTTTATCTACTTGATTTGAGCTCTGCTGCCCTGTAAATCCAAGTCTGTCCATGGACCTTGAACCTGGTGTTCATTTCTAACCTCATCATTTCACTCTTAAATTCCTCCAGCACCTTTGGTCTTTGCAGTGCCCTCTGATTCTTCACGCTCCAGGCTGACTTGGATGTGGTTTTGTATTTCAAAAAATAATCTCTTCAGTAGTTCCAATTTTCTAGTAAAATGGGAGAATTCCAATTCACACACTTACTCCTGTACTCCAATAAGAATTAAGATGACTTTGAGCAATAAAACAGCATTTTCCACATGTTACCAATGCAAGTGATAACTCAATCTCAAACACAATGGAAGCCTAACTGACCAACTAAATGTAAATTAAATGCCTGCAAAATCATCCTACACTGTTGGTAGAAATGTAAACTAGTACAGCCACTGTGGAGGACAGTATGGAAGGTCCTTAAAAAACTAAACATAGACTTACCCTATGACCCAGCAGTCCCACTCCTGGGCATGTATGCAGAGAAAACTCTAACTTGAGAAGCTACATGCACCCCAATGTTCATAGCAGCACTATTTACAATAGCCAAGACATGGAAACAACCTAAATGTCTATCAACAGATGACTGGATAAAGAAGATATGGTATGTGTACATATATAGATATAGATATAGATACAAATATATAGATATAGATATAGATATATACACACATACACACACACACACACAATTGAATACTATTCAGCCATAAAGAAGAATAAGGCCATTTGCAGTAACACGGATGAAACTAGAGATTATCATAGTAAGTGAAATAAGTCAGAGAAAGACAAATATGACATCACTTATATATGGAATCTTAAAAGAAGGATACAATTGAACTTATTTACAAACCAAAAATAGACTCACAGACATGGGAAACAAACTATGGTTACCAAAGGGGAAAAAGTTTGGGTGGAGGGATAAATTAGGAGTCTGGGATTGACATATACATAGTACTATATATAAGTAGATAAACAAAAGGACCTACTGTTTAGCACAGGGAACTATATTCAGAATCTTGCAATAACCTGTAATGGAAAAATTCTGAAAGCGAATATGTGTATATGTATAACTGAATCAATTTGCTGTATGCCTGAAACTAACACAACATAGTAAATCAACTACACGTCAATAAAAATGAATGAATGAATGAATGAATAGAAAAAATATGCTCTTAAGAAGTAGTTCTCAAATTTGGCAGGTATCAGAACCAGCTGGTATTGGGAAGTTGAGGGGATTCAAAAATAGCTTTCCTAGATATCACTCAAAACAAGTGAGTCAGAGGTTTGGAGATGAGTGTGATAAAGGATGGGCACCTTGGTTTTTAAAATCTTGCCGGAGGATTTTTGATGCACAGTGAAGGCTAAGAACCACAGTTTTAAAAGAACATGTGAAGATGGAAAAAAAATGTTCAGTACTTTTACTCACCAGAAACCCCAACAAAGTATAAGGCTTCTTCTCATTAGAGCCTACAGAAAACTCATGAAATGAATTCCATTGACCCTTCATAAAGAAGATGGGAAAAAAGGAAACTCAACCCAAGATCATTGCTTTTACGAGGTGGCCACAGCCTGGGTTAGCACAACTCAGTTTCCTTTAAGCATGTACTTTGAGCACGAGTTTTTACATTTTAATGACATACTTATCTTAAAGATACTTTATTCTGCAAGACTGTAGCCATAGTTATCCCTTGGAAAACCATTATTATTCCCAAACTTATATGGCTTTTAGAAAGAAAAAGAAAACAAGGTAATATCAAAAACAGATCAAGCAGCAGTCAAGAACAGATCAGCACTTTTAGTCTGAAAAGAAAAATAAGTGTCATCTACTTCTAAAGATGAACAGGTACCCTTTAATTTATTTTGAAAACCTGGTGGCTAGTTGTATAACTCCATCACATCTCCCTAAAAGCATTTGTGTTCGCCATGCACTCAGTATGGGGTTTCTCAGTGTTTCTAACGTCTCTCTTTAATTACACAGCAGGGCATTGTGTACTTTACTTCCATACACAGGCTCCCCAACTAGTAGGACCATTGTGCTGAGCCCAGTATGTGGCCTCTCCATTTCTGCAAAATAGCTTTCTCATAGAAATTTCAGCCCTAGACTAATGGTTTCACTACAGATTGTCTTCCCCAAGTGGAAATGCCACAATTTTTGCTATTAGACTTTTTCTTCTTTCCTTTACTTAAGTCACAATCTTTTCCTCTGCAGGGAAATCCATGAAAAATTTTTTTAAAAAGGTGCATTTCCTGGACCAGTGTCCTCCCTCTGTAAGGAAAGCCTTAAGATATGTTAATATTTTATGTATCAGAAATTTCAGATTAATTTTCTTATTTTGACATAAAAGTTTCACATTTCATTCCTTTAAAAATGTTTGTTATTTAAAAAAATGAGAAGTCTCCTAGGATTTTCCTAATTTGTACATGACCTTCTACTTAGACTTATTCATGTTTGGAATCAAGTCTGTCAGTATTGATAAAAATACTGAAATTATGGAGGGAAATACTTTTTTTTTTTTAAGTATTTAACAGGCTGACTTGTCTACAAACTTATTTTCAAATTTTTACTTAAATAACCAATATACATGGCCTCAATTTAGCAGGAAAGGTTTTGCTACATCTGAATATTGTATACCCATATTGCTTGTATGTTTTATTCATCCCTTTCTTCCTTCACTAATTATCAACTGTTAAAAGGCATTGTGCTAAACTTTCCTAGAGACAATGTAAACATGAATAGGACATTGTTTCTGCTCTCAGAAATCTTGAACTTTAAATGGTGTGAAAGGGATGGAAAAACTGAATGAAATAATGCTGTCAGAATTTGGTGAATGTCACAAGAGACATAGAAGTGCTTTGCAGGTTCACAGAAGAGAGAATAAACACATTTTAAAAATAGAAAGACCAGGGAAGTCTCTGGTTTTCATTCATTTAAGATTGTCAACACCATCCTTAATGAATATAGCAAACAAAATGTCTTTAAGATGCGGAAGTACTCTCTGGGTGGAATCCATGCCTGTTTCACGATGGAAGACAGTTACCTTTCTACACACGCACACAGACACACAGACACACACACACCCACACACGAATCGGGTATAAGTAAACACAGATGCTTCTGTTCATCTCCTCAGGTCCCTGAGGGTGAGGCACAGATGTCAGAGTGACCTGCTCTCCTGCTAGGTGTGCTGACTTTGGGTAACACCACTGATTATCAGTCCACTTAGCATACTGACCGTTATCCTTACAGATGAGGGAGGGACAGGCCAAATTATTCTTATCTAAATTTAATCTTAACCTGATTAAAAAATAGGTCTATTTATCTTCAGAATTTCAGACTGTTCTTTCTGAAATTTTTATTCCTTTTTATTTAGCATACTCATTTCCATCAACTTGCCTCAGAAACCCTGGAATATAGCCTATTGGAATATACCTTTAGATGTCTCAAATTCAAATTCACATAAAGATATGAATGAATGATATGTAAATGTATGCAATTAATAATTAATAGAAATTGCTAATTATAAGAACATTATTTTTGCATACCTTTTATAGTTGGAAATACCATTTTGCCTTGATTTTTTAATTTGCTCCTCTCAACAGCTCTGCAAAATGGTCATGCAGGTATCATTGCTCAGAATTTACAGGTGGTGAAAATCAGGTTTAAAGCGATTATGCTATTTATTAGAGTCGTGTGTGATCAGGTGCCACTGCCATTGCTCAGACTCCAAGCGTTCTGACTATAAATCATTACTGCATATGCAGGTAATGGTAAAAGTTCGGGCATCTATTTTGTTCTGAGGGAGTTATTTGGAAGTTTTACAGGTTTTTAAGACAGCAGACCGTAGAGACAGTCATCTGTTTGGCCTTCGTCCTTGACCAGCTCTGGTTATATTACCAGAGACATACAAGATTTCTGATAAGTTTCCCTTTCTCCAGTAACTTAAGGCTCCTGTTTGTCACTCAGAGTGCATTAAACCAGGGGGAAAAAATACAGCCCACAGAAATCAACATTTAAAATTCAAGGCTGAAGCATGATTTGGACGAATTAAGGATGCCAAGTGGTATCTGCTGATCCTATGGCTGTCACTCAATAGCCTTCTCAAGATTCTCCTCCAGCAGCAAAACACAAAGTGTCTAAGCTCAGCCAAAGTAGGACCAATGATGACACAAAGTGACAGAGCTTTCATTGCATGGGAGACAGTTTAGCTAGTTCTTGCTTTGGATTCCTAAAAGACGCATATGGAACTCTCAGTCTATGAATGAAGCATGTGTGATCTTCAGGGGGAGCTGGCCAAAGTGTTAAAGTGCATGGATTTTAGATGTCAGTGCGAACATGTGGTGCTGTGTGAATAAAATGTGATAGTGCCTATCAGAATGAGCCCGCATCACATTCTTACTTGACACATTAAGCAAAGCTTTCAGTTCTGGGTGTATCGATGATGGAATTTTGTTCATAGTTTGTTTCATGATAGCTTGCTCCAGGACTTGAAAACCAAAGACACTTTATTTTCCAATCAGGAAAGATGTAAAGATAGTACCATACACTTAACCAGTGTACTCTGTACCTCCAGGTTCGATAACTCATTTGCTCTCATCTTCAACCTAGGAGTTTAGCCAGTAGAAAACCAGCCTAAATTATACTTTGCATAGAGAATCTTTTCTTTTCGCTGCCCAGTCAAAAGCACTGAACCAAGAACTGCATGTTTGAGTTGTAGCACCGCATTCTTGAATTACAATTCTTTGATCAGATGAAATAAAGGGGATACTTGTGTGCATGTGTGTGTGTCCTCCAATATATTTGTTCATAGATGCTGAGTCAGATAAATGGAGGTAGTGTCTACGGTTTTTGTTTATTTGTCTGCATCTTATTTTAAAACTCTAATCTATACCAATATAATTCTTCACTGTATTATTCATGGATCATTTTAAGGCCAGGGTGTTTTAGACTGGGTTTTTCATAAATCAGGACCTGAAACAAAGTTGAAGTGCTTTGTTGGAAAAATGTGATCCAGAAAGTAGAAATGAGAGATGGGGAGGTGAAGAAAGGAAGAAGAGAGAACCAATTCAAAGTTCAAAGATACCTTCCTGAATTGGCTGTTGCTGTGGTGCAACTGGCTGTTCAATCCCATAAGACCGCTCGAAGAACTTTGTAAACTACATTTTAGGACTTCCTTTAGAGTAAGAATAGAGGAAGAATCTATATATGTGTTCTTGTCTACCATTAGTCCAAGAGCTAGCCTTCAGAGCACTTCGAGATTACTTTTGAGTGAGTTGCCCAGCTCTAGAAGCTGTATCAACAGAAGCCTTCATGGAAGGACTGAAATGCTGTCAAGATAAATATGCATGGAACTAGTTTGAGCTAAAGCAAAACTGGTTGTTCCTGTGGCTGTGATAAGAACAAATCTGTGGTGGTACCTAAGGGGTTTCTGATTCATGATGGTTCCATGACTAATGAAAAGTCTGAATTCCAAAAATCCATTTGTAAGTCTGTTGTCCTAATGTTTTATTCCTACCCACACTATTTAAGTCTTCTTCTATGGACATACGTAAAAAATTCCCAGGGTAAACCACAGAGAGCCATTTAACCCATGCAGTAAAAATACTAACTTTTTTCAATGAAGTATTGTACGAAAAATACTATTATAGCTATGTATCACATTGTTTCAGCTTAAAGTGCTAATTGACATGCAGTAGTTCTTGGCAGATAGCTGTCAACAATCTCAGTCAATCCAGGCTGACCTCCGAAATTCATTCTCACTAGAGTACTGGTGACTTAGATCAGTTTGACTGGTGGGAGAAGAGAAAAAACCTTAAGAGTGAAGAATTAAAGGAGAGGGTTGGCAAAGGTAAAAGTTTCCTAAATTGTTTTTCATAATCTGACTACAGCGTCTCGTCTTCTCATATCATTTCATCACAAGTGTTGCTTTTATATTATTTCCACTTCATCTGTAGTTTTGATCTGGGTCTACAAGGTACATTCAAAAAGCCATGGCATGGCATTTTGAATCAACAATGAGTCTTTTATTTTTTATTCATTAATTTTAAGTCATTATTTGAATGAGAAAAGAAGGGAAAATAGTGGGCAGTAACTAGTCATTCTGTATTTTTATTGCATTTGTAAATCAAACCGTTTAGAGCTGGGGAGTACATCTATTTTTATTTCAGCCAAATTTTACTCTTTAACTCTATGTCTCTTCGTTTTTATTTGTGGGATGGAAAAGATTTGGAAAGAAACCTGGTTTACTACTCTTAAGTCCTTCTCAAAATATTCTCTTAGGAAGAGGTGCTCTTCTGTGGAATCCATCCGCAGTTATCCCAGGAGGAGAGACTATCCCTTTGGCATTTACAGGGTGAACAAGCAGTCAAAGCTATACAAAGTTGCTAGAGGGATGTCAGTGAACACGGCGGAGAGAGGAACTCCAAGTGTCCATCCCTCCATAAAAGCAATGAAAAGTATGGCAAAGAATGGCTAGAATCAACTTTTTCAGAGTTCTAGAAACTAATCAAAAGTTTTTCACAACCAGGGTAAAACTGTATTTTAAAAAAACCACAGCAGAAGAGCAAGATCTGTGCACTTTAACTTACCATGGTCCCATCACCAATACCCCCTGTGAGTGGTGGTCTTGAAGAAAACAGCCTGCATTTCTGGTACCCATACTGGTACCAGAAGGAGAAGGATGGACCCCATTTACAAAGCATTATGGTTGTTTGTTTTGACCTGACTGTCTGAAGACCAGCTCAAAGGATTTTCCTTTATCTGACTTAACAGAAATCTTCCAACGCTGAGGTGGCTACATAGTGGACATTTGTTAAAACATTTATAGGCAGATACATTAGTTATTTCTGTCTATGGCAATGGAATACAATTGGAACAAATAATAGATTAACCAAAACTTGAGAGAAAAGCTGGGGAAAGGGATGGTTGGTTTGGAGAATAAAGAAATGGAAAACTCTGGCATATTCCTGCGAATCTGGAAGTCCTTGCACATGCTCAGGACTGTATGCATGCCCCCCCCCCAAAAAAGAAAGCCCTAAGCTCTCACCTCTGGGTGACCTTCAAGCTCTGCACAAGTAGGAAATGAAGTCTAAGGCAGAGTTGTAAATTGTCTAGATGAGTGTTGAAGGTGTGCCCCAGCACACACACAGAGCCCATCTGGTCTGAAGTCATATGTTGTTTCCAGGTGTTTAAGGCAGTCTCCACCCAATCTTACCACTAAGCCAGCAAAGACTTCAGTCATCCCACACAACAAAGAATACAGATTTGCAAAGCTAGTTCAGAAAAGTCAGTAAACAAATATATAACAACTACAAAAAGCATCAAAACAAACCCTGGGTCTGAAGTAAAATTTGTTTCCCAAAATTAACACAGTATAATATCCAAAATTTCCAGATTTCAACAAAAAATTAGGAAGCATGCAAACAAATAAGAAAACACAACCCATAAATGGTGGGAAAAAAGCAAGTAATAGAAACACTTTCTGAGGAAGTCCAGACAATGACTTTAAATCACATATTTAAATATGTTCAAAGGACTAAAGGAAACCATGACCAAAAACTAAAGGAAACTGTGGCTCACCAAATAGAAAATGTTAATAAAGAAATAGCCATTATGAAAAGGCATTACATAGACATTCTGGCTGCAATAAATAAATAAATAAATAAATAAATAAATAAAGTATCCTCCATATGATAACAGCTGATTGCTCATCAAAATCCATGGAGACCAGAAGGCTACGGGATGGCATGTTCAAAATATTGAGAGAAACAAAACTGTCAGCTGATAATTCTATATCTGACAAAATTGTCCTTTAAAAATAAAGGAGAAATTAAGCCATTCCCAGATAACAAAAGCTGAGAGAATTAACTGCTACTATACTTGCCCTAACCTTCAGGTTGAAGTGAAAGCATACTTAACAGTAATTCAAACCTACACAAAGAAAGAAAGAACATTGCAAAGGTAACTACATAGACAAACATAAAAGTCAGTATTCATATATTTCTTGCTTGTAACTTCTCTTTTTTCATATTTTAGTTAAAAGACAACTTCATAAAACAATATAAATCTATTTTTGATGTGTGCTCAATATGTAAAGATGTAATTTCTGAAAATAAAAGCATAAAGGGGGAGGCGGAGCTATATAGGAGTGAAGAATTTATGTACTATTGAACTTTAGTTAGTTTTAATCCAAACTAGATTATTATATATTAAGATGTTAATTGTAATCCCCAGGTCAATTACTAGGACAATAATTTAAAAGTATATAATGAAAGAAAGGACAAAGGAATTTAAATGGTTCAGTAAAAAATATATATCTAGCATAAAAGGAGGCAATAATGGAGGACTTGAGGAACAAAAGAGATAGGATATATAGAAAAGTAACAGCAAAATACCAGAAGTCATTTTTTATACATTATTACATTAAATGTAAGTAGATTAAACTATCCAAATAAGAGTCAAAAATAGGCAGAATGGATGAAAAAACATGATCCAACTAGGAGCTGCCTATAAGAGACCCAGTACAGATTCAAAGGAACAAATAGGTGAAAGCAAAAGGATGGGAAAATATATTTTATGAAAATAGTAACCAAAATAGAGCCAGATGGCTATACTTGATATTAGACAAAAATCTACTTTAAGAGAAAAATTGTTATGACACACAAAGAGGGTATTACATAGTGATAAAAGTCAATTCATTAAGGAAATACAACAGTTATAATGTATATGCACCTAAAATAAGACCCCAAAGTACATGAAGCAAATACTAACGACATTAAAAGGGAGAACTGACATTTCAACAATAATAGTTGGAGATTTCAGCAGCTCACTTTCAATGATGGATATATAAGAAGGCAGAAAAATGAGTGAGACCAGACTAGACTTAATACTATAAACCAACTAGTCTTGATAGACATAAAAACAGGAGACCACCCCGAAACAGCAGAATACACATAATTTTCAAGTGCACATGGAACGTTTTCCAAGATAGACCTTATGTTATACCATAAAACATCTCAATAAATTTTAAAAAATTAAAACCACACAAAATACATACTCTGACAACAATGGAATAAAATTATAAATCAGTAACAGAAGGAAATTTTGTGGAAATTAAACAATACATTTGTAAGTAGCAATAGGTCAAAGAAATAAAAAGGGAAATTAGAAAATACTTTGTGATGAATGAAAACAAAAACACAAAATACCAAAATCATGGGATGCCATTAAAGCAGTGCTCAGAGGGAAATTTACAGATGTAATCATCTATGTTACAGAGAAGAAAGATCTCATAGCAATAACCTAACTTGATCTAAGAAACTGGAAAATGAGCAAACTAAATCCAAAGCAAGCAGAAAAAAGAAAATAAAGATTAGTGCAGAGATAAATAAACTAAAAATAGTAATCAAAAGAGAAAATTTTACAACTCCAAGGTATATTCTTTCAAAAGGTCAACAGAATCAGCGAAACTTTAGGTAGAATTACCAAGAAAAAAGAGAAAAAATCAATTTATTCAAACCAAGAATGAAAGTGGAGACATTACTATAATAAAAAGGAGTCTAAGAGAATACTACCAACTTTATTAGCATAGCAACAAACTAGATAACTTCAATGAAATGGGCAAATTCTGAGAAATGCACAATTTACTAAAACTGACTAAAAAAGAAAGAAAATCTGAATAGACCTGTGACAAATAAAAAGATCGAGTCAGTAATGAGAAAACTTTCCACAACAGCCACAAAAAAGCCTAGGATCATATAGCTTCACCGGTGAATTTTACAAAATGATGAAAGAAGGATTAACACTAATCCTTTTCAAATGCTTTCAAAAAATAGAGGAGGCAGTATTTCCTAACTCATTCTGCAAAGCCAATATTCTTCTGATAATAAACCAGACCAGAAGAATACAAATAAGAATAAGAACAAGAAAAGAAATAGGAAGAGGAATAGGAGGAGGAGGAGAGAAAAGACAAAATGAAAGCTACAGACTGATATCCTTTATGAATATAGATTCAAACATCCTCAATAAAATAGTAGGAAACAGAATCCAGCAGCATATTAAGAGGATTACACATCATAACTGGGATTTATCCCAGGAGATAAGAATGATTCAACATATGAAAATCAATCAATGCAATAAGCCACATTAATAGAATGAAGATTTTAAAAATACATGATCACCTCAATAGATACAGAAAATGCATTTGAAAAAAAATCCAATACTTGGCAAACTAGGAGTAGAAAGAAACTTCCTCAACCTGATAAAGGGCATCTATGATCAACCCAGCACTAACAGCATACTTACCATGGAAGACTAAAAGTCTTACACTTCCAGGATCAAGAAAATTCTGCTCTTGCTACTTCCTTTCAGCATTTTACTGGAAGTTCTAGCCAGTGCAATTAGTCAAGATAAGTAAATGAAATGCATTTGGATTGGAAATGAAGAAGTAAAACTATTTATACTCACAGATAACATGATCTACACTTGAAAAATCCTAAAGTATTCACAAAAACTAGTAGCGCTAATAAGTAAGTTCAATGACACTGCAAGATACAAAATTAATATACAAAGCCAGTTGTATTTCTACACACTGACAATGATCAATTTGAAAAATGAAATTAAGAAAAAAAGAACATTCACAGTATCATAAAAAAAAATTAAAATACTTAGAAATAAACTTAACCAAGAAGGCAAAAGACTCACACATGGAAAACTACAAAACATTGCTGAAAGAAATTAAGGACAAATAAATGGAAAGAAATTCTAAATGTCCAAGAAACTTGAATTGATAAATGAAATTAGTATAGTCAAACAATGAAATATTATTGAGACATAAAAAGAAATGAAGTACTGATTTATGCTCCAAAATGGATGAAACTTGATCATGCTAACTGCAATAAGCCAGTTACAAAGTACCACATATTGTGTGCTACCTTTTATATGAAGTCGTTCTATAATAGGCAAGTCCACAGAGACAGGAAGGAGAATGGTTGTCAGGGTCTGGGAAGAAGGGGGAATAGAGATTAACTGCTTAATAGATATGGGATTTCTTTTGAGGGATGATAAAATGTTCTAGAATTAGATAGTGGTGATGGTTGCACAGCATTGTAAGTGTACAAAAAATCACTAAATTGTACAAATTAAATATTTAAAATGATGAATTTTATGTTGGTTGAATTTTATGTTACATGAATTTTATCTCAACTGCAAAAATAAGTTCAAAATAGCAATAAACACACATCTATCATTAATTACTGTAAATGTTAATGGACTAATCAAAAGACATAGAGTGGCAGACTGGATAATAAAGCAAGAACCTTCAATATGCTGCATACAAGAGACCCGCTGTAGGGAGAAGGACACATATAGATTGAGAGTGAAAGGATGGAAAAGGATATTCCATGCAAATGGAAAAGCCAAAAAAGCAGGTGTAGCAATACTGATTTCAGACAAAATAGACTTTAAGACAAAGTCCAAAAAGAAAGATAAAGAAGGAATTTTATAATGATTAAAGGAGTAATACAAGATGAGGCTATTACACTCATTAATATATATATGAACCTAATATAGGAGTACCTAAGTAGATAAAACAATTACTAACCAAGATAAAGGGGGAAATTGGTGGGAATACAATCATTGTCAGAGATTTTAACACTGCATTAACATCACTAGACAGATCTTGCAGACAGAAAATAAATAAGGCAACAGAGAAATTAAATGATACAATAGAAAAATTAGATTTGGTGGATATTTTCAGAGCATTACACCCACCAAAAATAGGATATACATTCTTTTCAAGTGCACATGGAATATTTTCTAGGACTGATCGTGTACCTGGGCACAAAAGAAGACTCAACAATTTTAAGAAGATAGAAATTATCTCAAGCCTCTTAACTGACCACAATGCCATGGAACTAGAAATCAACTACAGAGAAACAAAGGAGAAAAAAAGGAAAGCATGGAGATTAAACAATATGTTATTGAAAAAATCAGCAGGTCAGTGATGAAATCAAAGTTGAAATAAAAAATGTCTTGAGACAAATGGAAATGAAAGCACAACAACACAAAATTTGTGGGATGCAGCAAAGGCAGTGGTAACAGGGAAGTTTATACAAATACAGGCCTTCCTCAAAAAAGAACAATCTCAAATAAACAATCTAACCCACCAGCTAAAAGAATTAGAAAAAGAAGAGGAAAAATCCCCAAAAGTCAGCAGAAGGAAGGAAATCATAAAGATCAGGGAGGAAACAAATAAAATAGAGATTTAAAAAACAACAGAACAAAACAATCAAACCAAAAGCTGGTTTTTTGAAAGAGTAAATGAAATCGACAGACCTCTGGCCAAACTCACAAAGAAGAAAAAAGAGAGAGCACAAATCAGCAAAATAAGAAAAGAAAATGGAGTAATTACAACAAATAAAATAGAAATACAGAATATCATATGAGAATATTATGAAAAACTACATGGAACAAAACTGGATAACCTAGAGGAGATGGACAAGTTTCTGGAAACATGCATTCCACCAAGACTAAATCAAGAAGAAACTGACCACTTGAACAAACTGATCACTAGAAATGAAATTGAAATAGCAATAAAAAACCTCCCTACAAATAAAAGTCCAGGACCAGACGGCTTCACTGGGAAATTCTACCAAACATACAAAGAACACATGCCAGTCCTTCTCAAACTCTTCCATAAAACTGAAAAGGTGGGAATACTCCCAAACTCATTCTATGAAGCCACCATCACCCTGATACCAAAACCAGGCAAAGACACCACCAAAAAAAGAGAATTACAGACCAATATCACTGATGAACATAGATGCAAAAATTGTTACCAAAATATTAGCAAATAGAATCCAACACATAAAAAAAATTATACATCATGATCAAGTCAGGTTCATCCCAGGGACACAAGGGTGATTCAATACATGCAAATCAATCAGTGTAATACATCACATCAACAAGAGAAAGGACAAAAACCACATGATCATCTCAATAGATGCAGAAAAAGCATTTGATAAAATTCAACACCAATTTATGTTAAAAACTTTCACCAAAGGGGATATAGAGGGAACATATCTCAACATAATCAAAGCTATATATGACAAACCTACAGCCAGCATAGGACTCAATGGTAAAAAACTCAAAAGCTTCCCACTAAAATCTGGAACAAGACAAAGATGCCCACTCTCACCACTCCTATTCAACATAGTCTTGGAAGCCCTAGCCACAGCAATCAGGCAAGAGAGAGAAATAAAGGGATCCAAATTAGAAAAGAAGAGGTAAGAGTGTCACTATATGCCGACAACATGTTACTATATATAGAAAACCCTAAAAGGTCCACACAAAAACTGCTAGAGCTGATTAAAGAATTCAGCAAGGTAGTAGGTTACAAATTAACATACAAAAATCAGTGGCATTTCTTTACACTAACAATGAATCAACAGGAAAAGAAAGTAAAGAAACAATCCCCTTTAAAATAGCACCCAAAGTAATAAAATATCTAGGAATAAATCTAACAAGAAGGTTAAAGACTTATACATGGAGAACTATAAAATACTGATTAAGGAAATTAAAGAAGACTTAGAAAAATGGAAACGATATCCCATGCTCTTGGATTGGAAGTATCAATACTGTTAAAATGGTCACAATGCCCAAGGCAATCTACAGATTTAATGCAATCCCTATCAAATTACCCAGGACATATTTCACAGAACTACAACAAATCATAATAAAATTTATATGGAACCACAAAAGACCTAGAATTGCCAAAGCATTACTGAAGAAAAAGAAAGAGGCTGGAGGAATAACTGTCCCAGACTTCAGACAATACTATAGAGCTACAGTCATCAAGACAGCATGGTATTGGTACAAAAACAGACATATGGACCAATGGAACAGAATAGAGAGCCCAGAAATGAATCCACAAACTTTTGGTCAACTCATCTTCGACAAAGGAGGCAAGAATATACAATAGAATAGACAGTCTCTTCAGCAAATGGTGTTGGGAAGACTGGACAGCAGCATGTAAAACAATAAAGCTAGAACACTCCCTTACACCATGCACAAAAATCAACTCAAAATGGGTCAAAGACTTGAACATAAGACAGGATACAATAAACCTCCTAGAAGAAAATATAGGCAAAGCATTATCTCACATACATCTCAAAAATGTTCTCCTAGGGTAGTCTACCCAAGCAATAGAAATAAAAGCAAGAATAAACAAACAGGACCTAATTAAACTTACAAGCTTCTTCACAGCAAAGGAAACTATAAGCAAAACAAAATGACAACCTACAGAATGGGAGAAAATTTTTGCAAAAGATGAAACCAACAAAGGTTTGATTTCCAGAATATATAAGCAGCTCATATGACATAATAAGAAAAAAACAAACAAACGAAAAAAACAAACAACCCAATCTAAAAATGGGCAGAAGACCTAAGCAATAAATTCCCCAAGGAAGACATACAAATGATCAATAGGCACATGAAAAAATGCTCAATATCACTAATTATCAGAGAAATGCAAATCAAAACTACAATGAGGTATCACCTCACACCAATCAGAATGGCCATCATTCAAAAGCCCACAAATGACAAATGCTGGAGAGGCTTTAGAGAAAAGGGAACCCTCTGACATTGCTGGTAGGAATGCAGTTTGGTGCAGCCACTGTGGAAAACAGTGTGGAGATTCCTCAAAAGACTAGGAATAGACTTACCATATGACCCAGGAATCCCACTCCTGGGCATATATCCAGAAGGAACCCTACTTCAAAATGACACCTGCACCCCAATGTTCATAGCAGCACTATTTACAATAGCCAAGACATGGAAACAGCCTAAATGTCCATCAACAGAGGACTGGATAAAGAAGAAGTGGTATATTTATACAATGGAATACTATTCAGCCATAAATACGACAACATAACGCCATTTGCAGCAACATGGATGCTCCTGGAGAATGTCATTCTAAGTGAAGTAAGCCAGAAAGAGAAAGAAAAATACCATATGAGATTGCTCATATGTGGAATCTAATTAAAAAAAAGAACATGAATACAAAACCAAAACAAACTCATAGACATAGAATACAAACTTGTGGTTGCCAAGGCGGTGGGGAGTGGAAAGGGACACACTGGGAGTTCGAAATTTGTAGATACTGACAGAATAGATAAACAAGACTATACTGTGTAGCACAGGAAAATATATACAAGTTCTTGTGGTAGCTCACAGTGAAAAAAAATGTGATAATGAATATATGTATGTTCATGTATAACTGAAAAATGGTGCTGTACACTGGAAATTGACAAAAAATTGTAAAATGACTATATTCAATAAAAAATGTTTAAAAATCTAATGTTTATTGAAGAAAATGTTAAATATTTATTTTTGCACTCTTGATTATCAGAATTAAAATATTATATTAAGTTAAATACATATAATGAACAAAATAAATTTCTCTGAATAAAGTATATGACATAATTCTTAATTTTGCAATACTTAGGATTTATTGTCTCATTAAAGGTGAAGAAAGTGTAAGGTTATTTGAAAATCCCTCTTAAGCAGCTGACTGAAGAAAAAGAAAATGTAGACTTTGCTGTTTAGTATGGGAGCTGGGACAGTACTCTGAATTAAACAAATGTAAACATTTTTATCTTAAATCATTGGATTCCCAGGAATAATGAACTTTAACTATAGCTCCCAGTTATATTCATTTAAATTCAAATTTGGGACTAAAATCAAAACTCTTTCAAGTAAATTAAATAGACACACAAATTTATGTCTATGTCTTTAGCACTAGAGGTAAAGTTCCTTGACGTAATTAAACCCTTCATCATTTGGAGCCATTCTGAGAGCGCACTAATTGTACTCACACTGGAAACTTTCAGACAATAAACCACGAGCTGGGACTCTCTTCCCTGTGATGACAGCTCTGCTTCAGCACGAATGTGTTTTCTCTCTGGGCGCTAATGCCTTCAGTTGCTGCAGGATATCAAATTCCTTCGGAACTAAATCGTGATGGAATGCATGGTGCCTCCTTCAAGATGGATTTGTTTCAAGGTATTTAGGAGAGGCTGAATCGATACAATAAACCCAGTAAAACTGGTAGTATCTGATATTAGCCAGATTTTTTTTATTACCATTCATTAATTCTCTTGATAAACACTTATTTAGTGATTGTTCGCTGTGTAGTTTGGCACTGCTCTTGATAAGAATTAAAGCTTAACGTGCACAATTTGCAAGAAGACCACAGCACATTGGGGATATAGAAACAAATAAGAAATAATAATAATTTAATAGGGCAAATACAATGACAGAAATATGCCAGAGTGAGAACACGAAAGAGAAGCAAGCAGCATAACCTGGATGATGGGGAAAGGCTTCCAAGAAGAGTGACATCTGTTTCTGTGGGTAAGACAGTTGATCGGAGAAAGGGGAAATGATGAAAACAATTCTAGACACAGGGTAACAATTTATAATGATGCACAGGTAAGAAATAACATAGAATACAAGGAGATTGCAAGATGTTTTGCCTAGAAACGGTCAGATCAAGAAAAGCTTTGTATGCCGTGTTGAGAAGTTTGGATCTTACCGTGTTGGAAAGTTACTAAAGATTTTTAAAAAGCAGCCGAGTACCGTTTCATTTGTGTTTTACGCAGCACAGTTTTGAAGGTATATAGGATTTCATGGACTATACTCGAAAATTTTAGAATGAATAGTCTGTGTGACACACACTCTATTTATAATAATGAAAAGCTTAGAAATTCATAGCGTATCTCTACTGAAAATCAAGAGGGCGTTTTGGCACACATAGGTTCAGGTTTAGAAACTGAGGAAGAATAACAGTTGCAAATCTAAGCACTATTTCCTCAAAAGGAATTTTTTCTGAGTCTAAACTAGAGATTAAGTTTAGGATAAGGGTCTGGGGTTGACCAATGCTATCATAAAATTTCCAACCTTTTGAAAAAGAAAAAGGCAAGGAACCTTAAACCTCGTATATTAGGTCCCAGATACTTGCCTTCAGTGAGATCAATGGATTCCTCAATTCCAAAACAGCACCCAGTCCAAGTAACATTTGATTGGACATTTTCCAATAAACTTGAGTTTTAAAAAAAGCAAAACAAAATAATCAGTCAGATCATTGCAAAATCCAATCAGCATGGCACTTGTTCCTTCGCTTTCTTTTTAGACAGCTTTCAGTGACTGTATCTGATTGACCATCAGTGTGGTTATTGCAAACCACTTGGTAAAGACCATAATGCATTGGAAAACCACAGCGCACGACTATTTGGTAATGCCATCAATTGCTCTGCAGTAAATCATGAATATAGATGTGGCCAGAGCACGAAGCAGAAAAGAGTTGAGATGAACCCCAGATAAAGCATATAAGCACAGACTCTTCTTTTTTTTCTGAGAAGACTTTCATCTCATAAATTGAAACAGTGTCTTATTGTCCTGCCCCAAATCCCTCCTTTCTCAGGAAAACACCATGAAAATCAACATCCAATAACATCACTGTTTGTTTGAAGTAAAGAGTCTATTATAACTCCATTAGAAGAAAACGGCTCATGGCATCAAGTACCTGTGGGAAAGCAGACCATGCTCCGCCTTTCCATGCACACATTGCAGAGTTCCTGGAGAGAATCCACTGATAGGACTGCAAGTCACATGGGCCCATAATTCTTCTTCGTCTCAGGAGAACAGTAGCCTGTAATTTTTCTTTGCCTGAGGTTGAAAAAGGCCATCCCAGGCTGAGTCTCACGCACGCTGCCAGAGTCCCACGTCCAACTCATACCTTGTTACCATCTGGACACCTTCTCAAGAAAAGAAGATTCAAATGAAAACAGCCTTTCTTGTTTCACAGTATGTGTAGTGAGTAAGGAATTCCTTCTAACTGAGCTCTCTTTCTTGATTTTCTATTTCTATTGTAAATTTGACTTTAATTTTATAAAATCAGATTCTCAAATATTTGATTTTAGTTTAATATTAGATGTATTCTGTCATCAAAAGTTTGCATTTGATTTTGTAAGCTTTATACCGATATGGAAATGTAACTATACTGTGTTGAGACATTCTTTGTCATTAAAAGAAGTAAATATTTTAATGATCACAGTATAATATTCAAATATATTATATCAAAGTATCTCAGTGTGAAGTTACTTTAAAAGATGACATTTATCTAGTTATAAACAAAAAACATTAAAATGATTGTTAGAATAGGTCAAACACAGATTATGTTTGCTTAAAGACAATAATTTCCTGGTTTTTATATTGAAGGAGAGAAAAGAGAGATACATCTCAGATAAGGAGAATCTGTACAGCAAAAGGCACAATTTTAATTCGGCAGCTTAAAACTTAACTCTCCCAGATTTAAACCATCTTAAAGCTCATAGATAGAATTACTTGACTCTCCTTTAGGGTAATTCTTCTAAGGCTTTGGACTAGTGATAAAACAGCAGTATCTTCCCAAGAGGGACTTCTGTGGTAGTTTTAGATACTTTAATGTTATATAATGCTGCTTTTTCCTTTTTTAATGATTCATATATTCCTTTGAGGGGATAGGAGCTTGGTGGAACAGAAGAGGACGTACCGCCGGGCAAATTGCTTTGCTTGTGGGAGCACTACTCATTTTGTAATCAGATTTCACCTCCTGTGACCTTTGAACCTTGGGTAATGGCCCCTTTTGACCACATGATCTTGTCATCCAGCGTGGAGGAAATAATTATATAGCAATAGGCCATGATGGTGATCCACCAAAAAAGGGGGCAAAATCCTAGAGACTGTACATATCCCCAAGTCTTCAGCCACTTACTAGTTAAAGTCGGCAGCACACGGCAGAGCTCACCGCTCCACTCTTCTTGAGCTACGTCATTCACTTGACCCTTTGTGTTCTCCTAAATTATTGCCCACTTACTCTCAGCTTTCTTGTCTGTCTCCATCTTAACTTTCCAAACTCTGAACAATAGAGTGTCTTAGGATTTAGTTCTGGTGTCACCTCTTTTCATTATATATCGATAAACTCTTGGTGGTCTCATCTTGTCCTGTGGTTTTAAACACCATCTGTATGCTGATGACTCTCAGGTTCATAAATCTACCCTGGCTTCACCTTGAAATGTCTCCAACTGTCTCTCCATATCCAGTTCTGCTTTGGACATTAATTCCTGAATATCTAAAAGGCATCTCAAAATTAACTTTTCTAAACTAAACTCTTGGTTTATCTCCCGTAAACTTGTTTTTTTCCCCTCAGTTTCCCTATGTCAATAAATAGCAATTCTATTCTTCTATTTAGGCCCCAATTTTTTTTAAGTCTTTCTTGTTCCATCTCTTTTTTTCACAGGCCAGATCTGATCCATTATCAAATCCCATTGGTTCTGCTTCAAAATATTTCCAGAATCCAATTGTTTCTCACGGATACCACCATTAGCCACTAGTCTAAGCTACTAGTATTTTTTTCACCTGGACATCATACTGGTCTGCAATTATCATTCCTGCTTACTCTGCTCCTGTTTATTCCTTACAAAGCAACTAGAATCGACCCCTTTCACAACAAGCTCGGATGGTCATTACTCGGCGTTCTAAAGTCACCTCACTGTATTCAGTATGAATTCCCAAGTTCTGATCATGGCTTAAAGCACCTACACGATCTGGCCCCTGTTTATTTCTCTAGCTTCCTCTCCCACCACTCGGATTACTCTCTCCGCCCTGCCGCACTGCGGTGGGTGTGCCAAGCACACTCCCATCACGTGGCCTTTGCAATTGCTAGTCTATCTGCATGAAGCACTGTCTGCATTGTCTGTATATCTGCAGAGTTATAGATAGATGACTATCACTGCATCACTTCATACAAGTTTTCACTCAAATTTAAAAGAGAGTCTTTCCCTGACCACTCTAACTAGAACAGCACACGCATTCATTCTCTGTCTGTATCTCTTTAGCTTGCTTACTTTTCCTAGCAGTACTTCAGAGCACCAACGTTGATCAGGTTTATTTGTTTACTGTGTCTCTCCCCACCACCAGGATGCACATCCTTTGAAGGCAGAGATTTTTCTTTATTCTCTGAAGAATCTCCAGTGACTAGGGCAGTAGGATATAGTAGGTTCTGCAACAACATCTGAGAGTCAATGAGGAGATGCTTTACTAACTTCATGTTAAAAAGTTTTTTTTAAGTTTTTTCTGTTTTGAAGAAGGAAGTGTCAACTTCCCAAGCTGTCTTTCAATTTCTCAAAAACCTGCTTAAAATATAAATGATTATATAAGCTTTAAAACAAGCCTGCTACTTTGGCAAAGAGACAACCATGGACTCTCTTGCCATTTATTTGCTAGGAATAAATTTCTCTCCTTCAAACTATTAACTTTTTTGCTGGTAAAATTATTCTTATAGAATCCCATGGCCCTAAAACATTCATTCAACTTTCTGGTCTGCGATTGTGGCCATCTATACAACTTAACCTTTGCCCTTGAATGCTAAATAAATAAATAAATCTTAAATCTTCATTAGCAAGTCAGCCTACTTAGCAGTTTGATTGAAATATCAAGCTTATGCATATGAAATAAGTATATTGCTTCTGCTATTTTTAGAAAATATCTTATTAGTGTGGACATTAAGATTTAACAGAGATCAGTTCTCATTTAATATACAGTCCTTGGATTAAGGTTCTTGGCACATATGCACTTAAGGCCAATTTTATCACTTATTACAACTGAACAAAGCAAACACACATATATCGCCTTGTGAAATAGACATTCTGTGAAATACTACTTTGACTTGCAAGAACTTCCCAAATTCATCCAGAAGGTAAAAGGGATAAAAATGTATGAAAGAGTTTTTCATTATTACAAAAAAAAAAAAAAAAAAAGACTCTGTAAAGCAAGCATTTGGGGTTTTCTTATAAAAAAAATTCAAGCTAACTCTCTTAGAATTCTGTGCGCTGCATCTGCCTTCCTGGCATTCATCACATTTTGGTAGAAATGTCTTTCTCCTCACTTTTAAGTGTGGGAAAAAGCAAACTTTGACTTCCTTTTCAGAGTTCAAATATCACGGTTGGCCAGATATCCAGATTTAGCACCAACTTTTCCCCAGGTGTGTTTCATTCAAATCAATTATATCTGCTTAGTGTTAGTCATCACAAAAGAATAATTCACTTGGGCTTTTCCCCATATAGACATTTCAGAATCAAACTTAATTTGCAAATGATAAGTAGTGTGTGGTCCAGATTTTCTATAGTACATTCTTCTGGTGGCAGAAGAACTAAGAAAATCTTCGTATAGAATTCTTCCCAATAATCATATCTTTCTAATCATATGTAAGATACGCTCACTTAAATATACATTTCTGAAATAATTTCTTTAGCATACTATAAATTCATGTATAATATATGAACATTAGAATAATTTCTTTTGATATACTTTTCTGTCTTCCTGTCCTGTGTCCTATTCTGGTCAATAATTTTACTTCTATATATACTTTATATCCATATTATATGTCCGTTGTTACTCTTTTTGCTTTAATCAATCAAATGTATTTTAATAAAATTTTGAAGCAAGAGGCAATCTTTTAAATTTATCCAGAAATTGACCATTTCAGGCACTGTTCCTTCTTTTGGGAAGATAAGAGTTTCTACCTGCAATCTTTTTCCTTTAACCTAAAGAACTGTTTTGATTTCTTTTAATGCAGACCTTCTAGGGACAAATACTCTCAGATTTTGTTGTTTTAAAAAGGTTTTATTTTACTTTCATTTTTGAAGGATATTTTTGCTGGATATAGAATTCTAAATCAACTTTTTTTTTTCATTTCAACTCTGATGAAATCATCTCATTTTCTTCTGGCTTGCATTATATGCAATGGGAAGTGAGTGGGTTGAATTTCTTATCTTTGGTTCTTTATTTGTAGCCTGTCATTTCCTCTGAGACTTTCCTTTCATAATTGATTTTTGATAGTTAGACTATGATATGCCCAGGTGTGGTTTTATTCGTATGTATACAGTTTTGGTATTATTGAGCTTCTTGAATTTGTAAATTTATGTATTTTACCAACTTTAGGAAATTTTCTACCTTATTTATTCAAAATTATTTTATGCCCTGTTTTCCTCTTCATCAAGGACTTCAATTACATATGCGCCAGAGAGCTTGTTAATGTCCAACAGGTCACTGAGTCTCCATTATTTTGCTGTTTATCCTTTTTCCTCTGTGCTTCAGTCTTGGAAGATTCTAGTGCTCTGATTCATTGCACTAAATGTTTTTTTCTGTGGCGTCTAATATGTTGTTTAAACTCATCCAGTGACTTCTTGCCTCAGATACTGTATTTTTCATCTGAAGAAGTTCTATTTGCCTATTTTAAAAACAGGTTTCAGATTTTTCTCCTAATTATGTTAATTTTTTTAAAATTCTTGAGTATATTTATACTTATTTTAAATTCATTTTTTTCCCTTAAATTCATTCATTCACTCGATTTAAGGGCTTAGAAACTATAACCCATGGGGCTATTTTTGAATGACCCATGAGCTAAGAATGGTTTATATATTTTTATGAAGAATTGTAAAAACACACGCATAAATACACAGCACAATAAAACAAAGAAAAATGTGACAGGGACCATATGAGGCCTAAAATATTTACTTTCTGTCACTTTGCAGAAAAACACTGTTGACCCTTCATCTTTATCATTTCTGAGACCATTTCTGCTGATTTACCTTCTGGCTGTGAGTTTCATTGCTCTACTTCTTTGCAAATATAGCAACATTTAATTTGGTGCTGGGTTTTAAAATACATGTTACTTTATTGGTAGTCTGGATTGTGCTGTCTTCTTTTTAAAGAATGTTGAGTGTTATTCTGGAAGGTAGAATTTTTATTTGCAAACCACCTTGATCACTTTGACACTTGTTTTTCAGCTTGTTAGGGCAGGATTAGGGTAACCTTTATTTTAGAATTCGTTTAACTTTACTCCTAACATGTGGCTTTCTGAAGTCTCTCCTGAATATCTCCATTACTCAGTGAGGTCTTTTCACTCCAGACTGTTACATTGGGAATGTCTTTCATGTGATCTCTGGTAGTTTTTTAAATCTTGTTCTCTGCATAGTTGTTCTTTGCCCAATCTAACTGATACCAACAAAGACTGCCCAATTCATTCATGCCAATTTAGCTAGTCAAGGGATCTAACAGATTTCTGTAGTTCTTTTTTGACATAGCTTTCTCTTCATTCATACTCTGTAATAATAAACCCATTGTATGTTAATATGAATAATGCATTTTCATGAAAAATAGCTATATTGCCCAAAACAAATTTCCGAAAAAACACATTTATACCCTAAAAAGACTACCTTAGAAAATCCTAAAATGCTTTTCAATGTGTTTATAAGAATATGCAAGTATGCATCCCATTAACAACCATTACAAAGACATAACCACACACACTATAGTCTGTATTTCTTAGAGAATGAAGATGAAAAGTCATTAAAATGTTAATACTGTTATTTTTACAGCTTGTTAAGATGCAATTCACATGGTATACAATTTACTCATTTAAAGTGTACAACGATCGTAATATACTCACAGAGTAGTGTGTGCATGACCATAATTCATCCCAGATTACTTTCATTACTCTAGAAAGAAACCCCACATCCCTTAGCCATCACATCCCAAGCCCCCTATCCCCTAAAATTGTAAGCAGCCACTGATTCACTTCCTGCCTCTACAGATTTGCCTATTACGGGTATTTCATTAAAAAGTAATCACATAATATGTAGTCCTTTGTAACTGGCTTCTTCCACTGAGCATTGTGTTTTTAAGATTCATTCATGTTGCAGGATGTATTAATATTTTATTTCTTTTTATGGCTGAATACCACATTTGTATGGCTATAGTACGTTTCATTTATCTATTATTTGTGGATGGGCATTTGGGCAATTTTTTCTTATTTGTATTGTGAATAATGCTGATATAAACATTTTTGTACAAGTTTTGTATAAACATATGTTTTCATTCCTCTAGGGTATATACCTGGGAGTGAAATTTCTGAGTTATATGGTAATTATATGTTTAACCAATGTAGGAGCTACCAGACTGTTTCCCACGGTGGTTATACCAATTCACATTCCCACTGCCAATGTAGGAGCCTTCTAAGTTCTCTACAACTATGACAACACTTGTTATGACTTCTCATTTTTTTTGTAGCCGTGCTGGTGGATGTGAACTGGTGCTCCTTGTGGTCTGGATTTGCACTTCCCCCATAGCTAGTGGTGTTGAGCATATTTTCACGTGCTCGATGGTCATGTGTGCATCTTCTTTAGAGAACTACCTCTTCAGATCCTTTACTCACTTGTTAACTGGATAATTTGTCATTTTATTATTGAGTTGTAATAGTTGTTTATATGTTCTAGATACAAATCTTTTATCAGATATATGATTTGCAAAAATTTTCTCCCATGCACTTTCTTCATTGGGTCCTCTGGAGCAGAAAAGATTTTAAATTTAGTCTATTTTTTTTTCTTTTTGTGTATGTATGTGACTTTGGTGTCACATCTAAGAAATTACTAGCTAATCACAAGTCATGAAAATTTATATCTGCGGTTTTTGTCAAAGAATTTTATAATTTTAGCTCTTATATTTAGGTATTTAATTTATTTTGAGTTAATCTTGTATATGGCATGAGGTAAGGGTACAACTTCATTATTTTGTATGTGGATATTCAGTTGCCCCAGCACTATTTGTTGATAAAGTATCTTTTCCCTCATTGAATTATCTTGGAATCCTAAAATTATTATTTTTAATTTTGGATGCTAAGAAATGGTCTCAGTGACCTCCATGAGTCTCCAGGTAACACTGAGAACTTCCAGAGAGGATGGACATATATTTGTTTTCAACAAAGGATGCACCCAGAAACCATTTGAAAAACAAGCCTTCAATGTGTCCTAAATCCTTCTCCCCCTGAGATAAAAGGATTATGTATAGTAGTATATGGCTGTAATATATATAGTTGAATAAAATGTGGTTTTTAGCCTAATGAATGGCCCCTGATTTCTTTAAAGTTTTTTAAGCATATCTTTATCAGCCATTGCCCATCTCTGGCTAGCCTAAGACTAAGACCTTATAGGACCCAAATATTCTTTCATAAAATTTCTACTTCTCTTACCCAAATAAAGATAAATTTGAAGCTATATTATGAGATCCTCAAAGTTATGAGTTTAAGTTCTCTGTATAGATAGGCGTCTGCAATTGAATTTTGTCCCCAAACTTACTGTGTGGTCTCAGCATATTTCTAAAACTCTTCAAGCCTCATTTTCCTCATCTGTAAATTGAAGACAATAACACAACCTCATAGCTTTGGTATAAGTACTTGGCAAAGCTTTGGGCTTAAAGTAAGGCCTCAATCCATATTAGCCATAATTAAGTGACAAACAAATATTCACTGATTATCTATGCCAGGCACTTTGCTAAACACTGGAAATAAAATAAATAAGAACTCTAAAGCAAAGACAGATAAATGTCGTCTCTACCAGCCTCTCACATATTTGCTTAAAAATTCCCTTCTTGGGTATCTTTTCAAGCTTAGTCATCCTTTTTGCTCTTCAGACACTCAGTGGCTTCTTTATTTTTATCTACCCTCCCGAAATACAACTCCTAAGATGAAATACAAGGTGATAAAATATCTTCACTTACATTTTGGCTTCAACTCATTTACACCAAGGTATGCACTAAGGCTCAGGCAGTCATTTAGGTATCAGTTCAGTCATCAAAATTTACTGAGCACTTACTAATGTCAGGAACTGAACAAGATGTTGGGAGTGATTCCTAAACCAAAAGAAAGAATGTAAGTCAATTTATGAATATGAATAATAAGGATATAAGACAATGTAATAATTATTTAATGATAATTATAAATAAATGCTCTAAATGTTCAAAGATGAGGCCAATCTGTTTGAAGATATTATGTCAGCAATGGATTGCAATCTTCAAAAATGAAAATCAACACGAATAAATGAAGAATTTCTAGGTGGAGGAAACAGCAGTGCAAAGAGTAAGATTTTGTTAGATGGAGAGGAAAAAAGGACAGGCATTTATCTCTGCTCCAGAACAATCCAGTATTCCAAGGATGTGATTAAGGAAAATCACTTTTACTACTTTTAGGGTACCTGAGGTCTGCTCCAAAATGCCTGTCTGTCCCCGCCCTTACCTTTTCAAGTTATCTTCCTTTTCATCATCCTTGCTTCCTCTCAAGTCTTTGATTTGAGACATCCAGCTAATGGGGACTCAGGCCATATATTTAGTGTTGCTGCTTCTTATCATTTCATCATGACCGGTGAAACTGGGTTCATTGTTACAAGTAAGATCTCCGTGAGGTCATTACCTTAGACGTGCAATTCACATTGTTAGGACCCGTTTCTGCTTTCCTGTCGCAAGTGCTCCAGCATCTATTACACATCACCTATGGGAAATATGAAGAAATTGTTTCAGTAACTTGTAGATTTAGTGAAATGAACCACATGGACAAAGCAAAAGAGCTCTCAGAGTTTGATCTGTTTTCAAGGTGGAATAAGATTCAAAATCCCGAACACCTCAGCATTTGACCAGTCATGCAAAATAACTCCGGAACAGGTAGACAAAAAGGAAAGGTCCAGGCAGACGCCCTGTTTTTATCACTACAACATTGTACTGCAAGTTCATAGAGTGCATTTGGCCGTTACAAGTTAGGCTGGGCCTTATGTGACCCAGGAGGACAAACTTACCCAAAACAAGAAAAAATACCTTATCCGGGACAATTTCTTTTTCCCTTAGTCCCTTTTCTGGTTCCTATTTTGTAAACAACCCACCCAAGGCCCATCATAATACACCAGATATATTGAAGACAAGTACTTCAAAAATGAAAATTAAGCTCAAGGAGAGACAGACACAAAGGTACCATTCAATAAGGAGGTAAAGTTTCTTTCTTTTTAACACGTAAAGATCCACCCCAGAACCAAGGCCAATGTCTTCTTAGCCACGATCCAGTCAACACTCCTCCTCAAGAAATGAATGATATACGCTTGAGGTTCTCCTATGGTTTAGATTTTGTATCCAACAACCAGTACAGGATGGTAAGGGCAGTGTTTGTGACAAAAAACCCTAACTTTTTTTTAATTGAGGTATAGTCAGTTTACAATGTGAATTTCTGGCATACAGCACAATGCTTCAGTCATACATGAACATACATATATTCATTTTCATATTCTTTTTCACTGTAAGCTACTACAAGAAATTGAATAATATAGTTCCTTGTGCCATACAGTATAAACTTGTTTATCTGTTTTGTATATACCTGTCACTATCTGCAAATCTCGAACTCCCAGTTCATCCCTTCCCACCCCCTGCCCCCTGGTAACCATAAGTTTGTTTTCTATGTCTGTGAGTAGAATCCTAACACTTGATGAGGTCCTGGGATTCAGTGCAAGTGAATGATAATGTGTACATGTGCTTGGGTTATTGATGATAATGGTAACAGTGAGGATGAATAAATGCTAATACATGAAAACCGATAGCCATTGATGGATATTAAATGCAAGTTGCTGAAGAACCAGCAAACTGAAAGGAAAAATTTTAGATTTTACATGAACTATGTATAAATGGAATTAACTAAAGCCACTTATATGAGTTACTTATCGCATTTCTATTTCCTACTCACATAATGATGATACAGATATCATTAAATATATAAAATTTGTTTGACTGAAGAGTTCACCTGTGTGTGTATATCATCATGGGTTTGTGTCTCATTAAAAGGTCATCTGCTTACAAGATTAAAAAAGTAGAAGAAACATTACTATTCATGCTAAATATATTGTAAATATAAAATATTCAAAATAGTAACAATTCACAACTGAGACCATATTCTACTCTTGAATTATTTTGCTTAATAAATCAGGTTATTGCTTTATTCTTAATTTCTCTCAGCTGAACGGACTGTAACTTCTGCTTGATATGTCATGTCTTTGAATCATGATAACCATTTAGAGACAATTAAATACTCCCTGTTTTATAGAGGAAGTCTGTGAATTAGTTTCTATTGATCACCAGTAGCTTAGAAATCACTCTAGCCTATTGATTAGGTTCACACGACTTGACCAGACAACCTGCAACTTTATGCACTGACTTCTTCCGACAAGCACCTGTGTTTACTGTGGTAGCGTCCTCAGCAAAGCTTTTCTCACAGTTGTTACTTTTCTCAAACAATTCTTTGCGTATAAGTTGAGTAAGCCCGAGCTGCTTCCCGAAACCAGAAACCAGAACTGATTCTACTTTGTCCAACAAGAATAAAAAAGTCTCAGAATATAAATAGTTTAAAGATACTTTTTTTCTACTGTAGATGGCACACAGATGGTGCTTAACTGTTCTCTGAATCAGTTCCAAAAATGTGCAACATTCTTAATAGAACTGAAGATGGTTGAGGTTCTCTGAAAATCTTTAGAACTTGGAAGTTTTTTTCTAGACTTTAGATTGAAATTGTATGACTTATACTGTTAGTAGGAAGAAAACATTTTCAGGGCAAATGACTTTAGATGACATTTAACAATGTCTGTCTAATAAAATATTTTAATTTACTTTGTGCATCATTGCATGGATAGTTAAGACTCCAAAGACCCAGATACTTCTGATCTCACTCCCACTCTCTGGCTAACTTTTATGCTCACAGATGGAGCGTTTAACAATCTTATTTGGATTTCACTCTTTCCTTGAAACATGTATCATCCTGTTTCCAGATTCTAACTCTCTACATTATTTTCTTGCATTTAATTATTCTTTCTTCTCTTTCATATTCCTTCTCCTATTTCATACTTTACCTTTCTTCTTATCCTTTTAATAGGAAGATGGAAGAAGCAGGGGAGAAGAAGGTAAATGATTGGGAGAAAAAGAGAAGAGAGGAAAAAAGATGAACAAGATGTGTAGATCACACGGTTCCTACAGAAGGCCTGGCGTACACTCAGTGGCGCCTGCACAAGCTTATGTCCATGGCTATGAAATGACCTATGTGATATGCCAGTTCCTCCCACTGTGGAGTCAAGGGTGACTTAAAAATAGTCCTGGAAATTCTTAGGCTCAAAGACACATAGAAATGCATGTCATTTAAATACAGTAGTGAGTTGTGTCTCCATTCTCAAATGAATATGGAAATCTTGAGTGTCTAGAATCAAAAACAGAGGCCCATGCTTCCAACATTAAAAACAAAAGCAAATACAAAAACAAAAATATGGAGGTTCCAAACAAGAGCCGAGCATAATTAAGAGATGGTCCTTCTACTTGAATCAGCCCTCTAAGATCCCTAAAAGAATGTTTGTCTCCTAGAGTATGTTTCTGTTCTGTTCCAATCACTCTACTGGGTCCTACCTTGCAGAGGTAAATAATAAATGGTCCCTGATTCAAGAACCTCATTATATGGCAAGGGAGGCAAACACATACCTACTTAGGGAAATAGAAATCAAGATAATCATTAAAAAAAAAAGAATCTATGGGGTCCAATAAACAAAGAGTCATTTATTCTGCCTGTGGGCTGGGATGGAAATGAGCAAAAGTAGGTCGGTAGAGTCTGAGAAGATCTTAAAAAGGCATAGAGATTGAATAATCACAGTAATCACAATGAATTAGTTTGACTTGGAAAAATTTTTTTTGTGTAGTAAGGATCAACCCAAGCCTGAATAGTAACTTTTTCTTCTACAAAACAGAACTGAGCAGCCTTAAAGATGTGTCTGAAGATGATCTGATGGAGTCTTTCAGAGAAAAATAAAATGTAATTCATAAGCTAGATGTTTTACTCTATAGTTTATTTATGTCAGGGCCAGTACGTTCAAATACCCACAGGGCCAAACACTAAATGAGTAAAGGAAGCAGGGTACAGACTAAACACATATGAGTGAAGTTCATTTCCATAAAGAAAAACACAAAGCCATCTCAGCCTTTCAATGTTTCACTTTAGATAAATATGTGGGTAAAGATGCATAAGTCTCCGACATTTGCCCTCAATTTGGAGAGCAATAAGAGCTGCTGGAGACTGTGGCAAACTGGAGACGGTACCCACAGAGGGTAGTTACTTAGCTTCTGCCAGTTTTTGCTTTTCAAGAATGTTGGGCAAATATTAATAGATAATTGAGTTTTTGAGAATTGGAAATATTTAATTTTTATGTGAGTTATTCTAATTTTTATGAGGTATACTTTACATAAAGTGAAATTCGTTCTTTTCAATTGCATGATTCAGTGGGCGTTTGTTACTGTAACGGTCATATACCCACCATCACAGTCAAGATAAAAAACATTTGCATTATCCCCCAGACTTCCCTAATGCAGCCTTTCAGTCATCATCTTCAACTACACCTGGCCCTTGACAGTCACTCACGATTCTTCCTCTCTCTTAGTTTTCCCCTTAAAAATTTTCATATAAAATTTTTATCATACAATGAGAAATCTTTTGTGACCTGCTTCTTTCAATTAGCATAATGATTTCAATATCCACTCATGCTGTTTGACACATAAGCATGGGCATTTATTTTCATTTTTGAGAGATATTCCATTGTAAGGTTACATCACAACTTGTTTACCACTCACCAGTTGCCAAGATATCGGAGTTGTTTCCAGATGTTGGCTATTATGAGCAAAGCTGCTGAAACATTTTTCTACAGGTCTTTGTGTGCATTCATTTGTCTTGAGGAAACATGTAGATGTGGATTTGCTGGATTGTGTGTGTGTGTGTGTTTAATTTAATAAGAAACCATCCAACTGTTTTCTAAAGTGTTGTACCATTCTGCAACCTCACCAGCAAAGAACTCCTTCATAGTTCCAGTTGCCCCACAACTTCTCCAATCCTTGGTATATTCAGTCTTTTTTGTTTTCAAATTTTAATTATTCTAATGCATTTGTATTGGTATCTGATTACTGCTTAAAATTGTGTTTTCCTAATGACTAATGATGTTGAGCATCATTATTATGTGCTTACACCTACTCATGTATCTTCTTTGATGAAATTTTGGTTTAAAGTTTCTGCCCTTGTTGGGGTTGATTGCCGTATTATTGAATTGTAAAAATTTCCTTATAAACTGGAGATAAGTCCTTTATCAGAGCGTGTTTTGAAAATGTTTTCCCTAGTTTATGGGGTTTTATTTTCTTAAGAGTGTCTTTGAACAGCAAAATATTTTAATTATTCTGAAGTTAAATTTGTTAATATTTTTCTTGCATAGTTCATGTTTGTTATATTTTATTTACGATATCATTGGCTAGCCCAGGGTTGCAGAAAGTTTCTCTTATGTTTTCTTCTAGTTTTACAGTTTTGGTTCTTGTGTTCAGATCCATGGTTCATAATACCAATTTTTTTATATTGTCAAAGCTCATTGTTTTTTCGTATAGATATCAAATTTTACCAACACTGTTTGTTGAGTAGATTATTCTTTTCCCATTGAATGACCTTGTCAAGTTTGTCTGAAGTTAATTAACAAGCTATACGTGAGTCTATTTCTGAACTTTTATCTGTTCCATTGATCTATATGATTGTCCTTATGCCAGGACCACACTGTCTTTGGTAATGTAACTTTATAAGTATTTAATTTAGGCAGTATAAATGCCCAGACTTTTTCTTCTTTTTCTACACTGCATTGATTATTCTAAATCTTTAGTGTCTCCATATAAATTTTAGAATAAACTTGTTAATTCCTACAAAATAGTCCTGATTTGAATTTGAGGAACATTGCATTAGATCTGTAAGTCAATTTAGGAGGAAGCAATATCTTAACAATACTGAGTCTTTCAAACAACGACATACCTTCATTATTCAGAAATGTTTTGTAATTTTCAGTGTACACATCTTACATATGTTTTGTTAAACTGATATGAATGTCATATATTTTAATACTGTCATATATGGTACAGTTTTTAAATTATCATTTCTAATTATTCAATCTCTAATATATAGAAATTCAACTACTTTTTTACCTTGACTTTACATCTTATGACTTTGCTAACTTACCACTTCTTAGTTTTAACATCTTTTTAGCAAATAAATATTTAGGACTTTCTATATGGACAATCATGTCAGCTGTGAATGAAGAAAATAATACTTCATATATATATTTACACTCAGTATGGCTTTTTCTTTTTGTTGACTTATTGAAGTGGCCATGACCTCCGACTGGGACTGGTGGTAACAGTTTTTACCATTAAGTAAAAGCATGGTTTTGCTGTAGGGTTTTTTCTTTTTTTAATTTTGTCTGTGTGTTCTGTCTGAGTGAGGAATGTCAAAAATCTCCAGCTATAATCGTGGACTTGTCTGTTTCTCCTTGCTGTTCTATCATTTTTGCCTCATGTACTTTGAAGAACTGCCATGACATGCTTCAAATACTGTGTTGGGATTGCTGTCTTTCTGATTTAATTGACCTTTTTTACAATGTGAAATTCTTTATCTCTGTTAATATTTATTTTTCTTTAGATTAGTGTTGCCTGGTATATGTTTTTCATACTTTTAGCCTATCTGTTTTTTTATATTTAAAATAAATTTCTTGAAGATGGCATATATTTGGGTCTTTTTTTAAAACCCAATTTGACCATCTCTACCCTTGAATGGCAGCATTTAGACCATTTGCGTTACCTGGACTTACCGATTTAGTTGGGCTTAACATCTGTTATCTTGCTATTTCCTGTCTAGCAGCCCTTCTGTTCTTTCTTTCTTTTTTTCCTATCCTTTTCTGAATTAATTGAGTTATTTTTATAATTCATTTTGTCTCCACTATATGCTTATTAGCTATACATCTCTGCTTCATTTCTTAATTGTTGATCTGCATTTTATAATATGCACCTTTCACTGATCATAGTTACTTTTAAGTAACAGTGTACCATTTTTTGCATCTGTAAGAACCTTCTAACAGCATGCTTTATTTTCCACCTCTGACCATTTATACTGTTATTGTCATATATTTTACTTTTATGTATGTTATAAACCCCACATTCCTTTACCTTCTCTTTGTTTTAGAATGTCAGTGATCTTTGAAAGAGGTTAAAAATAAGAGAAAATAGGGTTTTTAAAAAATGTTTACTTACCTTTTTACCATTTCTGGTGCTAATTCACTCCTTTGTGTAGAGACAGATTTCCAACTGGCTCATATTCTTCCTGACCGTAAAATTTATTTTAAACCTTCTTGCAGTGCAGGTGTGCTGGTGATAAATTCTCTCAGTGTTTGTTTTTAATCTGGAGAATTATTATTTTTATTGCCTTTACTTTTTAAAGAGATTTTTGTTGGTTATAACAGAGTCAGTTACAAGCTGTTTTGTTTCTTTACCAGCCAGAGCGCCATGTCGTTGACTTCTGGATTGCTTACTTTATAATAAGAAATCTACTGTAGCTACGAGCTTTGTTTTTCTCTCATGGCTGTTGTGGTCACTATAATCTGGCCTTCCAACTAGTGCTGATGAAAGGACCACCAGTCGTAATACCTTCCAGTGATGGAGAAAAGCTCAGGGCCGTTTTAGTACATGAAGGCTGCTCTTGGTAAATTCCTCCCAAAGCTCTGAAACAAATCAAAACAACAAAACAAAAACTCTTTACTGCCCTCCAGGAATAACTCCTTCCCCTCGGCACTTCAGTTCCAGATCCAGTAATCTTTCCCCTGTGGCTGGCCCTTGGATGTGTCACCATCCCTTCTCTGACTGCTTCGAGGTATTTTTTTGTTCATTCACTTTTGGTTTTCAGCAGTGTGGCTATGATGTGCCCAGGTGTATTTAGCCTGCTTGCAGTTCTTTGAGATTCTTGGAAATATTGCTTGTTGAGGACAGTTAGCAGAATATGCTATCTCAAATTTTGCTTCTTGATATCTTAATTAATTTTGAGCTGTAGACACTTGAAAAAAAGCAAATTCAGGGAGAGGCTTACTCTGAATTCCCCTTGTCTGCCTAAAGACAGATGTGCCCAAAGGAAATCCACTGTCACAGATACCTTCCCAGGGAGTTTCATCAACCAGGGAAATTGACTCTTATCACAGGAGAGGAGATCACAAGTTGACACCACACCCAGACAAACTTTGTCACAAACTATACCTCCTGGCTATTCTTCTAGGGACCCATTCATCTTTCCTAAAAATTTCTTACTCTTTCCTTTCTCCCCTTTCCCTATACAGATGATATTTAATCCTAAATTCTAAAGCCAACTCTTTGAGCTGCTCATTTTTCCTGAGTATCTCCCATATACACATACGGTATTCACGTTAGTAAAGTTCTCTTTATCTCTTGTTAATCTGTCTTTTATTACAGGAGCCTCTAAGAACTCAGAAGAGTGAAAGGATAATTATTTTTCCTCCCTTACATTGGCTTCAATCAACTTTGGAGAATTCTTGACCAGAATCTCTACCTCGTTTTTCTCCTTTTTCATTCTGGGATGCCATTCCAGGTGTCTTAAAGAACAACAGTGTCTCACATATGACCCGAATGTCTTGATAGATACTCACTTCCTCACTGCTAATAGTCTCTGTGAACAGAAATTGCTCTGTAAAATATTTTAACTTATTGTTTACCCATAGGCACTTCTATGATAAAATGGTAATTCAGGTACTATTAAATTTAAGTCTAGAGAAAAATCCAGAATTTCACATTTGCTTTGTACGCGGGGCCTGAAGAGCTGTCGTTGGCGTTCTCTGTGAAGGACAGTCTGGTGCTTGGAGAGTTGTGCTAGTTCCCTCCCTGATTATTGACAGAGGCGCAAGGAATGTCCAAACTGGATTTCTGCCAAATACAAACAAACAAATAAACAAATATCCAAACAACTAAAAGGAGGTTTTCTGATCCTAATGACTCTAATTTGCTTTTAGACATTTGGTGTTTTAACAAACAAAATTGTCCATTAATTTAGGCCATCTGGGAATGGCTTCTGTGTTTGGGCCATAAAGTCAGAGATCTTTCTGCTCTGCTGTTTTCAACCAGATCTATTTGTAATGATAAGCTTCAGATAGTCAACATTAGGCAAAATAATCTCAAATTATCACTTACAAATATCTGTGCTCGTGTGTCTTCCAAATGGTCCTCTGGATACGGGATAGTTTTCATTAGATCCAATTTCTTCCTTCCTTCTTTCTTTCCTGTTGTCTTCACTTTTTTCATTTGTCATCCATTGTAAATTCTTGCTAAATCATAGTTTTCACATTTCTACACAGGATTGCACTATATTTAAATTTTAGCAATTCAAATATTACCTTTATGATATTTTTCTTACTCACATAATGCTCTACCAAAATTTATGTAAATTACTTTTAAATTGATTTTTTTTTAATTTACCCTTATCCTAAGCAGTTATATCCATCAGATCTGTGGTTCTCAAACTTCAGCACATGTTAGAATTACCTAGAGGGCTCGTTAAATAAAATCCTGGGCTTCACCCCAAAGTTTCTGATTGAAGAGGTCTAGGGTATGGCTTGGTAATTCGCATTTTAACAAGTTCCCAGATGACACTGTTGTTACTTGTTTGAGACCCACATATTAAGAACGTCAACATTAAGTTGTCGTTTGTTGTGTGAATTATGCAAATACACACGCACACACATATGTTTTTTAATGCACTTTTGGATATTCAATATGTAACTATTAAAATCAAAGTTTCCTTTGTGAACCACCTACAAATTTTCTCACCTATTACACTTTTTTAGGAGGAATTGTCTAGCAGATCTCACTCAGTTTTCCTGATGAACATTCCTCTATCTGGAGATTCTTACTTTTTTGTTTTTCTCCTTAGACTGTAAAACTCTGAATGCCTATTATGTTATCTGACTACAGATAGAATGTCACTTGGCATATCCCACACAACCAGCTTAAATATATAGGGGGTTATCAATTGCCCGTTAGTTCTTGGCTGAAAAAAAAAAAAAGTTTTGTCTCAAGAAATCTAGAGAAAAGAAAGTTCCCAACATTCACTAGCGCATAAAGCCCGGTGTTCACTGTGCGACTTGGAACAGCCCTGTGCCCTATTCCCTCTACCTCTGCCCCTAAATCTGGCTGAATTACACAATTACTCTGAATCCCAAAAGGCCATGTTCTCTTGTCACTGCTATACAAGAGGTATGTAATGGATTTGGAGAATTGTATTTAAGGATCATTATTTATTGACTTATGTTGACACTGAAGATGACAAATGCTAATTAGATAAACAATATGACAAGGCGGAAGCTGAGATGTTACTATTTTTGTTAATGTTTAATGAGCATCACTACTGCTAATGCTCCTAACGAGGCGTCAGGGACAAGGGCAGCAAAATCAGAAAGGAAATGGGAATTCGAGACATTTTCTAAAACCATCTCCAAGCCATTTAGGTCACTGCACCCTGTGCAATATTTTCACCAACAAAAGGAAGAGGTGCACCTTGCTGACTTTCACCCTTGGGATTTCCCTCCCAACGCCTTTCTCATTTGGAGTGTCTTCCTCTCTCACCTCTATGAATTCAAACGTGACCTTCGCTTTAAGGCTCAGCTGGAACACCACCCCTCTAACAGAGCCCTCATCAATCTTTCATTCCTGGGACACCTAAAGCAATTATAGAATGTGTGGTTTAGCTCTTCTGCTCTGTTACGTATTTTTGAACATTGTTTAATAAACATTTTTCTTTCAACTGGAGAAACAAGGGTGTCCCCCACAGTCCCAATAACTGTGCTAAGCTTTTTCTCCGTGATTCATTTTGATTGTGTTTATACATTCTAGTGACTCCTAAAGAAACATCTAATTATGTTGCTTTTCTTGTTACTTAAATCTATTTCTTCTCTTACTCATAGATAAAAATAGTCTGAGCCAAAATTGTACCATTAATTCATTATATGATCATAAATAAAATGTATGTATTTGTGCCTTTTACTTACTGTGTTCCTACTAATTTTAATTTATTATGGTCAGTGCAATGTATTTTATAAAGAATTGGTCATTTTAACTCAAATTCTTTAACATGGCATCTTAATTTTAGATTCGTTCCCTAAACAAATAGGTTCTGACTACTTAAAGAGGCAAGAAAAATATCCCTAATTTTATATCCATAAGAAAGAAATCATAAAGCATGATATAATTTTTTCTGCTTTGGAACAAAATACATAATAGCTAGCATCAGGAAAATTAAATTTGTGGCTACAACACATCATATGACTAGTTCGTTTGCATTTCGCATTTTTCTTTAGTCAACAAGCCGTTTGGCATCATGTAGACAATGATAATGTCTACGTGATGCCAAAGGTTTTACCTTAACAGTCAGCTGACACAGGGTGGCGAAAATCAGCATGATTTCTTTCACATACTCGATAACAAACAACTAATTCAACTTAATTTTATGGAAACAGCCACATTAACTGATATTTTTAAAGTTTACATATTAGTCCCTCAAATTTGGACTAACAAAGGATGGGGGAAAATATGAATATTATTTTGTGTCTTCCAGGAGGCCCCTTGTCACTCTGTAAGACCTACAGAGGACTCCTGCCTTAAGATCCTGTCGGATCTAGTGGCAAATCTGCTGAGGAGGAGGGGGAAATGCTTGATCAATCACAAGCAGAAATTGTCTCAAGAAGCTTCTACCTTTACACATAAAAGCTCAGCTGAAAGCCGTGAGGACCCTGAAAGCACGATGAGCCGATTCAGAGGAAGAAACAGACCACTTTTTGAGCAGAAAGCACCACCATTCAGCATTTCTTCTTTGCTTAAAGGTACAGAAAATAGTATTAAACTAAGCAATCATAAATATATCCTGTCATATTCTAATTACATCATCATTTTTTTCCTTGTGTTTAATAATAATCAGATTCTGACAGGGTTTTTTTTGAGGCATAAGAACACTAAATTATAAACTCTAACACCTATTTACCAAAAAAGTACTGAGCTGAAACCAGTATCTAATGCTAAAGGGAAATAAATCTTGGAGCCAGAAGAATTGGACTCAAGTCTCTGCTTCCTTATTAACCAGCTCTGTTTTATCGTTGAGTAGTTATGTTACCTCAGGCTGGCTGTTTTAACTTCCTAAGGCTAATTTTATCATCTATAAAATGCCATTATTAATACCTCTTTTACTATTCTGTCCTGTGATTCAATGAATTAAGACATAGAAATATTCTTTGTAAACCATAAAATACCAAACAATAAAATAAAATAAAAAGTCGCCAGCCCACACCGTTGACTCCTTTGTCTCTGTTGTTCATATTGTCTGAAAGCAGGCGGGCTCTAGGAATAGCATGCTCTTTCGTGTACGCGGCAGAGTCGCCACAACTCAGTGTCCTTTAAAAATACGGATGTTTAAAGTCTCACCCTCTTGTGAATATTTAGTGTCAAGTGGGACAAAGCATCTGCATGGTTGACTTATTTATTTATCTTCTTCTGAATGTTAGTGATGTGTGGGCAGAATCTATGTAGGTGTATTTGCGTTTGGTCAATGCAAAGAAAAGCCTAAAAAAACGCACAAGAAATAAAGGTGCCCAGCAAAGACGGCGGTCTTATTAAGAACTAAACAAACAAACGTACCCAATCCAGTGTAATATGCGATGAAGCAGAGGAAAATACTGTCCAAGTCATAGAAGCTTAAGAGCTAGAAGAGAACCTGGAAATCAAATTCTCCACCTCCTACCTCATGAGAGAATCTTCTCTACAGTTTTACAACCAGCCGGATCATTTTCATTCCATCCCTGCAGTCAAGCATTTTCTTCTCTGTGTTGGCTGGTCTCACAGACATTCCTGAAATGACATTACAGTTTTTCTAGATTTCTTTTTGACTTCTTTCTGGGAAGTAGTGCAGATTATTATGTCAGCTCCTGGTAAGAGAGATCAGAGAAACTTTTAGGAATGGAAGGACTGGGTGACAAAGAAAACAACCTCTTTGCTTGCTATTGAGATGTCTTATAAGTGCTAAATATTTTTGAAAGTAATTTCAGTCTAATGTAGATTTACACACTCCTAAATAAGATACAATTCATTTCTTCATTAGCGCTATTCTTCCTTCACTTGTTTGTAGGGGACGCGTGTGTCTGGGGCTTTCCCATGCAAGCACTTGCTCACAAAGTGCTGAAAACAAAAACTAAAGCATGACTGCTTAACCCCAACCTCCCTGACTCCACGGAAGGTTTCAATGTGTAGCATTCTACACTCTGGGAAATACGCAGGGAATTCTGTCGTGCGGAATTGCTCCTAAGAGAGCCTGGGGAGACCAGTACCTGAGAAAGGGTGACGTTTTCCCTGAAGAGAATGCGTGTTCCCCAGGAATCAGGCTGGGAGAGGTCACTTGGGGGCAGAAACCGAGGTCTCCTGGGAGAGTCACAGGGAAAGGCAGGCTATTCCTTTCCCTCTGGCCTCAGGGAGCTGGCGTCCAGCCCACGGGGAAGCAGTGCTCTTAGGAAGCTCTTGTTGCCCGTTTATCAGGAATCAAGCTGAACTTTATGAAATGGAAGAGATGAGAGATGGTAGGGAGGGTGATTTCTACCACAATGAGGCAGGCCAAAATCTCAGAGAAGAGATGGTGCCAGGAGCCTTTTGCCGGCTGGTTTGGGATTGTGGATTCTGAAAACAACCCCAGTCAAATCTAGGTTGTCTGAGTCATGAATCCCTTTCTCTCATTTTCAAAATAGTATTTTTAAACATTGCATAGCCCTGTTGTGCTTCAGAGGACTGAGGGGTGAGCTTGACCCCTTATGCTTGAGGTGAAGTTAAGAAGGAGGGGGAGCCAGCCCCTGCCTTAAGACACATATGGATTGAAGCTGAACTCAGCACTGGGGCGCAGGGTCTGGAGTCAGAGGGCGGTTATTCGAAATGACGGGTGAGTACCAGAAAAGATGTTGAGAGCCTGTGTGCTGAGAGTGTCACAGACGCTCCCAGGATTGCCAGAGGCACTTGGGAAAAGGAAACCTAATAAAAGACCAGCATCTCTAAGTCAAATAGGATGAACCTCTGCACCAAAATAAATCAGGTGGAAAAAAAAAAAGGTATTACTTTGAAGTCACAGTCTACCAAGGCCTGGAGTTAAAGTATATTTTGTTTTTCTCTTTTCAGTTTTTTCTTGTTTTTTATCCAGTTGCTGACAACACAAATATCTTCAGTTTTCTACCTGGAGGTGGAAATACATAGCTGTATCTTCCCACTGGGTCCTTGATTACATTTGAGAAAAAGGCAAAGGACAGAAGAACAGTGATTTTAGAACCTTTGAAGAATAATACAACTTAAAATTACAAATACATTAATTTTTATAAATTAATTTCTGAACCTAAGTTAATATGTTATTTATGCATTAATTTTATGCATAAAGCAAGTCCAACTATACTTACCATAACCTTAATAAACAGATACAACTTGAAAATACCTAATATAGTAAAACTATCCAGTTATCTACTAAAAAAATCACATTTAACTAAAAAAACTTGTATAGAGACATAGAATTGTTGACTGTAGCCTTTTTCTGCCCTTGATTGACCTCTCCCAGCCTGATTCATGGGGAACACGCATTCTCTTCAGGCATTGGTCTCCCCAGGCTTTCTTTGGAGCAATTCCACAATACAGAATTCCCAAAGTATAGAATGCTACACATTAAAAACATCCCGTGGAGTCAAGGAGGTTGGGGTTAAGCAGTCACGCTTTAGTTTCTGTTTCCAGCACTTTGTGAGCAAATGCTTGCATGGGAAAACTCACAAGCACATCCTTTCCCTACAAACAGTGAAGTAATAATAGCGCTAACGGAGGGCAATCTAAATCAGAATCACATTACCAAAGAGAATGCTTGCTGTCTTTGTCTTAAGTGTCTGCATGTAGATTGCTTTTCTGATATTGAGATATCCTCAAGAAAATGTGTGTAACTTTCTGTATATTTGACTAGCTTTAAAAATCACCAAAAGGTAAACCTCTCCAGTTCAAAGAGAGGATTATTCTCAAGAGGAAAAGAAAAGATATTTCACCCTAGAAAACAGAAATTAAGTTCTCATAATTTTTTAAGTCAATATTTTAGAGCAGTTTTAGGTTCACAGCAAAATCAAGAGAAAGGGACAGAGATGTCACATATGCCCCCTGCCCTGACACATGCATAACTTCCCCTTTATCAACGTCACCCACCCGAGCGGTACACTTGTTAGAATTGGTTAACCTACACTGGCACAACATAATCACCCCAAATTCATGATTTACATTAGGGTTCACTCTTGAGGTTGCTTATTCTATGGGTTTGGACAAATGTATAATGACATACATCCATCACTATAGTATTATACAGAATTTTTTCACTGCCCTTAAAAATCTGTACACTGCCTGTTAGTCTTTCCCCTTCCCCTAAACCCTTGCAACCACTGATCTGTTCACTGTCTCCGTATTTTTGCCTTTTCCAGAATGTCATAGAGTTGGAATCACACCGTATGAAAAATATTTCTTTTCATATTGGCTTCTTTCACTTTGTAAAATGCATTCCATGTACCGTCATGGCTTGGTAGCTCCTTTCTTTTATATTGCTGAATAATATTCCATTGTCTGGATGTACCGCAGTTTATGAATCCATTCACCGATTGAAGGACATCTTGTTACTTCTAAGTTTTGGCAATAATAAATAAAGAAGCTATAAATAATCTGTGTGCAGGTTTTGTTGTGAACAAAAGTTTTTGACACTTTTGGGTAGATACCAAGGAGCATAACTGCAATATTTTATGGTAAAAATGTTTTTATAAGAAATCATCAAACTATCTTGCAAAATGGCTATATCATTTTGCATTCCCACCAGCAGTGAATGAGAGCTCCTGTTGTACCACATCCTTGTCACCATTTGATTTGTCAGTGTTATGGATTTGGCCTTCTGTTGGGTGCACAGTGGTCTCTCATTGCCATTTTAACTTGCATTTTCCCGATCACACATAAAGTGGAGCATCTTTACCGATAACTTATTTCCCATCTGTATATCTCCCTTGATGAGCAGTCTGTTAAGGCCTTTGGCCCATTTAAATAGGGTTGTTTGTTTTCTCATTGTTGAGTTTTAGAAGTTCTCTGTATATTGTGGATAATATTCTTTTATCACATGTAACTTTTGTAAATATATTCTGCCAGTCTGTGTCTTCTTTTCTAGGTATCTTAACATTCTCTTTCATGGAGGAGAAGTCTTGAATTTTAATAAAGTTTAACTTATTCCTTATTTCTTTCATGACTCATGTGTGGTATATCTAAAAAGGCATCACCTTTCCCAAGATTATCTAAGTTATCTCCTGTGTTCTTGTTTAGAAGATTTATAGTTTTGTGTTTTACACTTAGGTCTGTGATCTATTTTGAGATAATTTTTTGTGAAGACTGGAAGGTCTATGTCTAGATTTCCATTTGGATATCCAGTTGTTTTAATAACTTTTTATTTTTTAACTTTTTAAAATTTGTATTTAAGTATAGTTGATTCACAATGTTGTGTTTCTAGTGTGCAGCAAAGTGATTCAGTTATACATATACATATATAGATATATATTCTTTCTCATATTCTTTTTCATTATAGATTAATACAAGATACTGAACATAGTAACCTGTGCTATACTCTAGGACCTAGATGATTATCAATTGTATATATAGTAGTTTATATCTGCTAATCCCAAACTTTGGATTTATCCCTCTGCCCTTTTCCCATTTGGTAACCACAAAGTTCATTTTCTATGTCTATGAATCTTTTTCTGTTTTGTAAATAAGTTTATTTGTGTCATTTTTTTAGATTCCACATATAATAAGTGATATCATATGGTATTTATCTTTCTCTGACTTATTTCAGTTAGTATGATAATCTGTAGGTCCATCATCCATGCTGCTGAAAATAGCATTATTTCATTCCTTTTTATGACTGAGTAGTATTCCATTGTGTATGTGTATGTGTGTGTGTATGTGTGTATATATATATATATATATATATACACATACATTTTATATATATATATATGTGTGTGTATATGTATATATATACACACACACGCACACACCCCACATCTTCTTTATCCAGTCATCTGTCAATGGAGATTTAGAATGCTTCCATGTCTTGGCTATTGTAAATAATGCTGTTACGAACATTGGGGCACATGTATCTTTTCAAATTAGAGTTTTCTCCAGATATATGCCCATGAGTGGGATTGCTGCATCATTTGGTAACTCTATTTTTAGTTTTTTAAGGAATATTCATACTGTTTTCCACAGTAGCTGTGCCAGTTGACATTCCCACCAACAGTGTAAGAGGGTTCCCTTTTCTCCACATCCTCTCAAGTATTTATTGTTTGTGGACTTTTCAATGATGGCCATTCTGACCACTGTGAGATAATATTGTAGTTTTAATTTGCATTTCTCTGATTATTAGAAATGCTGAGCATCTTTTCACGTGCCAATTGGTCATTTGTATGCCTTGTTTGGGGAAATGTCTGTTTAGGTCTTCTGCCCATATTTGGTCGTTTTTGTTGTTGTTGAGTTGTATGAGCTGTTTATATATTCTGGAAAATTAAGCCCTCATCAGTCGCATTATTTGCAAATATTTCCTCCCATTCTGTAGGTTGTTTTTTTGTTTTGTTTATAGTTTCCCTTGCTGTACAAAAGCTTCTAAGTTTGATAGGTCCCATTTGTTTATTTTTGTTTTTATTTCTTTTTTCTTTTTTTAAATATTTTTATTGAAGTATATTCAGTTTACAATGTTGTGTCAATTTCTGGTGTACAGCACAATACTTCAGTCATATAGGAACGTACATATATTCCTTTTCATATTCTTTTTAAACATAAGTTGCTACAAGATATTGAATATAGTTCCCTGTGCTATGCAGTATAAACTTATTGTTTATCTTTACCACACTCTTCTCCTCCTCTTGTCATCCAAGGGCCAGAAGCCAGCTGGACCCAGGGAAAGGTCTGGCCTGCATTTGTGAACTCATTCCATAGGCTGTAGGATTGTTTTGTTGCTTCTATTGTCTCTATTTCTATTCCCTTGGAGACTGACTTTAGAAAACATTGGTATGACTTATGTCAGACTGTTTTGCCTATGTTCTAATCCAGGAGATTTATGGTGTCCTGTCTTATATTTAAGTCCTTAAGCCATTTTGAATTTATTTTTGTGTATGGTGTGAGGAGGTGTTCTAACTTCACTGATTTACATTCAGTTGGTTAGGTTTCTCAGCACCACTTGCTGAAGAGATTGTCTTTTCTCCAGTGTATATTCTTGCCTCCTTTGTCAAAGATTAATTGACTGTAGGTGTGCAGGTTTATTTCTGGTCTCTCTATTCTATACCATTGATTTATATGTCTGTTTTTGTGCTAATGTCACACCATTTTGATTATGGTAACTTTGTAGTATTGACTGAAGTCTGGGAGGGTTATGCCTCCAGTTTTGTTCTTTTTCTTCACGATTGCTTTGGCAATTCTGGGTCTTTTGTGATTCCACACAAATTTTAGGATTATTTGTTCTAGTTCTGTGAAAAATGTCCTGGGTAATTTGATAGGGGTCACATTAAATCTGTAGATTGCTTTGAGCAGTATAGCCATTTTAACAATATTAATTCTTCCAGTTCAAGAGCATGAAATATATTTCCATTTCTTCAAATCATCTTTAATTTCCTTTATCAATATTTTCTAGTTTTCAGTGTATAAGTCTTTCAGTTCCTTGGTCAGGTTTATTCCTAAATATTTTATTTTTTGATGAGATTTTAAAAGTGATTGTTTATTTACTTTCTTTTCCTGATATTTCATTATTAGTGTAAAGAAATGTAACTGATTTCTGTATGTTAATCTTGTATCCTGCTACCTTGTTGAATTAGTTACCAGTTCGGGTAGCTTTTGTGTGCAATCTTTAGGGTTTTCTATATAGAACATCATGGTCTCTGCATATAATGACAGTTTTACTTCTTCCCTTCCAATTTGGATCACTTTTATTGTTTTTTCTTGTCCAATTGCTGTGGCTAGGACTTCCAATACTATGTTGAATGGAAGTGGTGTGAGTGGGCATCTTTACCTTATTCCAGATTTTATTGGGAAAGCTTTCAGCTTTTCACCATTGAGTTTTATATTGTCTGTGGGTTTGTCATAAATAGCTTTTGTTATGTTAAGATGTGTTTTCTTTATATGCACTTTGGTAAGAGTTTTTATCATGAATGAATGTTGAATATTAAATGCTTTTTCTGCATCTGTTGATGTGGGGTTTTTTTGTCCCTTCTTTTGTTGATGTGTTGTATCACATTGATTGATTTGCATATGTTGAATCATCTTTGTGACCCTGGGATTGATCCAACTTGAATGTGCTGTATGATCTTTTTATGTGTTTTTGGACTTAGTTTGCTAATATTTTGTGGAGACTTTTTGTATCTATATTCATCAAAGATAATTGCCTATAATTTTCTTCTTTGATAGTGTCATTGTCTGGATTTGGTATCAGGGTGATAGTGTCTTCAAAGAATGGGTTTGAGAGTGTTCCCTCCTCTTCAGTCTTTTGGAAGAGTTTGAGAAGGATCAGTGTAAGTTCTTATTTGTATTTTTGGTAGAATTGCCCAGTGAAGCCATCCAGTCCTGGACATTGGTTTGCATGGAGTTTTGGGTTTTTTTTTTTTAATTACTGAATCTATTTCACTTCTAGTTATCGGTATGTTCAAATTGTCTATTTCTTCTTGAGTGAGATTGTGTGGACTGTATGTTTCTAGAAACGTGTCCATTTCTTGTAGGTTGTCCAATCTGTTGACAAATAATTGTTCATAATATTCTTATGGTTTTTTGTATTTATGAGATATTCGTTGTTATTTATCCTCTTTCATTTCTTATTTTTATTTATTTGGATCCTCTCTTTATTTCTTGGCAAGCTTGGCCAGACCTTTGCCAATTTGGCTTACCCTTTCAAAAAAACCAGTTCTTGGTTTTAGTGATTTTCATCTCTTGCTTTTTTGTTTTTAAATCTGCTTTATTTATTTTCTCTGTGATCTTCAATATTTCCTTCCTTATTCTTACTTTAGGTTTTGTTGCTTCTTTTTTTTCTAATTCTTTGAGGTGGTAGGTTAAGTTGTTTATTTGAGATTGTTCTTATTTCTCTAGGAAGGTCTATATCACTATGAACTTCCCTCTTAAGATGGCTCTTACTGCATCCCATATATTTTGTGTGGTTGTGTTTTCATTGTCATTTGTCTCAAGATATTTTTTAATTTCTTCTTTGATTTCATTGTTGACTCATTGCTTTTTTAGTACCATATTGTTTCATCTCCATGCAGTCAGTTTTTCTCATTTTCCTTTCTGTGGTTGACTTCTAGTTTCATGCCAATGTGCTCAGAAAAGATGCTTGAAATAATTTCTATCCTCTTAAATTTGTTGAGACTTGTTTTGTGTCCTAATACGTAGTCTATCATAGAAAATGTTCCATGTGCAGTTGAAAATAATATGTATGCTGGTTTTTTTTCTAATGATATGTTCTGAAAATATCAATTAAAGCTAATTGTTCTATTCTGTCATTAGGATCTCTGCCTTATTGATTTTTTTGTCTGAAAGGTCTATCCATTGAAGTTAGTGAGGTGTTAAAGTCTCCTACTAGTATTGTATTCCCATCTATTGCTCCCTTTTCATGTGTTACTGTTTGTTTTATATATTTAGGTACTCCTATACTGGTTACATACATGTTAATGAGTGTAGTAGCCTTGTCTTTTATTGCTCCTTTTATCACTATATAGTGTCCTTTTTTATCTTTCAATATGACATTTGTTTTAAAGTCTATTTTGTCTGATATGAGTATTGCTACCCTGTCTTTCTTACCATATCCATTTGCATGAAATATCTTTTTCCATCCCCTCACTTTCAATTTATGTGTGTCTTTCACTGTAATGTGGTTCTCTTGTAGGCAGCATATTGTCAGTTCTTGTTTTAGTATCCAATCTACCACTCTATGACTTTTCATTGGAGCATTTACTCCACTGACATTTAAATTAATTATTGATAGATATGTATTTATTGTGATTTTAAACCTGTTTTGCAGTTTAATTTGTATTTTGTAATTGTTCTTTTTTTTTTTTTCTTTTTTTTCCCTTTTGTGGTTTGATGTTATTCTTTTGTATTATTCTTGAATTTTCCTCTTTTTGGTTTCTGTGAATCAATTTTATGCTTTTGATTTGTGGTTATCCTGTTTTTCAAGTATGTTAACCCATTACTATATCTGCTTTCTTTAGACTGGTAGTCATATAGGGTCAAACATTCTGAAAATATAAAAAAGGAAAAAGTCTACATTTTCTTACTCTTCTCCCCCACTTTTTTACAACTATTCTGTCCTCTTTTACATCTTCATGTTTATTCTTTTGCTGTTCATTGTAGTTATCATTACTTTTACAAGTGCTATTTTCTCTTCCTTATAGATTCCTGTTTCTTTTCTATTTAGAGAAAACTTTTCAAAATTTCTTTTAGAATAGGTTTAATATTGCTGTATTCTTTTAGTTTTTGCTTGTCTGAGAAATTCTTTATCATTCCTTCTATTCTAAATGATAGTCTTGCTGGGTAGAGTACCTTAGGTTCCAGGTTTTCCCCTTTCAGGACTTTGAATATATCTTGACATTCACTTCTGGCCTGCAACGTTTCTGTGAAGAAATCAGCTGATAGCTTTACAGGGGTTCCTTTGTAACTAACTTTGTTTTTTTTTTTTTCTCTTATTGCCTTTAGAGTCCTCTCTTCAACTTTTGCCATTTTAATTATAATATGTCTTGGTGTAGGTCTGTTTGTGTTCATCTTGTTTGGGACCTTCTGTGGTTCCTGTACCTGGATATCTGTTTTCTTCTTTAAGTTTGCACTGTTATGTGCAGATTGTCTCACTTCATATTATCCCATAGACCTCATATACTGTTTTGGGGTTTTTTTGTTTGTCTTTCTGTCTGCTATTCTGACTGCATAATTCCCATTATTCTATCTTCCAGATCACTTATTTGTTATTATGCATTATTTGATTTGCTATTTATTGCCCTTAGCTTGGCTTTTGTCTCAGCAAAAAGCTTTCTAATTTTAATTGGCTCCTCTTTATATTTTCCAGTTCCTTGTTACAGTGATCTGCATTTCTATCAACAGACTTTCTTAATTCCTTTATTATTTTTATTATCTCCTTTTTGAACTAATGCCTGGTAGACTGGAGTGGTCTGTTTCATTGTTTGTTCTTTCAGCGGATTTCTCATGCTCTTTTAATTGGAGTTGTTCCTCTGCTTCTTCATTTTATTTGTATTTCTCTGAATTTAAGAGAAACAGTTGTCTGTTGTGGTGTTGAAAGGCTGTTTTTATGTGGGAGCATCCCTATGTAGTCTGCATTAGCCTAACATTTTTGGTGCAATGAATGTTTTTTAGTATGCATGACTGCTGCATCTTTTCTCTGCATGTACTGGCTATTATCCCCTTGATAGGGGGTGTGGTTGGAGTTACAGTGACCAGAACCTGAACTAGATGTTGAGTGGGGCCTCCTCTTTGCCTTGTGGTTGTCATGCTCCTGTTGGTGGTAGGATCTGCTCCCAAGTGGTTGGAATAGAAGCCCCCAGATCAATTTTTGAACTGTGGTGTGAGTTAGGAAGTACTGGAGTGCTTCTTCTGGGAGAGGAGCCACTGACTACTTCTCCACAGGAGCTGTCCTCCCCAAAGTGACTTGTGGTGTCACCTGTCACTATTATGTATGCTCACAAAGTACACAGTTGGCAGAGCCCTCAGCCCTGCCTCAGTTGTGGGATGACAGCAATAAGCCCATATGTCCTTCAGGCACTGGCTGGCACAGATCCACTGAAGTCAGCCATGGGGACCCACCATGGTCATGCATAGTCTCACACCTGGACCCATTGTGGAAGCAACGGAATCAGCCCAGACTCTAGCCCCACCTCCACATGCACACACCCACAAGCCCCACAGCTCCTTACACTGGAACCACCCCAGCTTGGGGGCACCAGTTATCTGCTCGGATGCCTCCCATGCAAACTGAGCTTACAAAAGCATGCACCCATGGTGTAAATTCACCAAAGTTGTCATGACATGGCTCATATTTCAGCCCTATTTCTGAATTCATGCAGCCCCTAGGGATTATCTCAGATTTCAGCCCCCCTCCACATGTGGGCAGCTCACTGGTTCTTGCATGCTCACAGAGCTCATAGAGGTGGAGCTGCACCCACTGTGAGCACCCTGAGAATAAGGCTGCTATGTCAGAGTCCCACTGTCCTTTCATGTGCCTGTTATCAATAGAGATTTTATGGCAGACCCAGGCTCCATTTTTGTACTCACTCCCAGTTGCAGCCTGGGCCACACTCCAGCCTCTTTGGGGCTATCTCTATACAGTCAGCCCCAGTTTGCTCCCCAAGTCTGTCTGCTGAAGCCCAAGTTTCAGCATCCAGCTCCAGCACACCAGCAGGCATGCTTCTTGGGCTAGAGAGTGCAAGAAGGTGGCCAGGACTATCTGTTTCCCCTGCCATGAGCTATGCTCTCTTCTGAGCCACTGAAGCTCCCTATCTGCCCCAGCTGATTTCTCAGCCATTGAAGGGAGTTCCCAGGGTGAGAGACACTTTCCTCTTTTACATCAGCCTCCCAGGGATGCAAGTACCATCTTGATTTTTTTTTTTTTTTCCTTTCCTACCTGATATGAGGTGATCTTTCTTGTAGTTTTGATTGTGTGGAATATTACTCAGCCATGAACAAGAATGGAATCTTGTCATTTGCAACAACATGGATGGATCTAGATGGTATTATTCTTAGTGAAGTAAATCAGACAGCAAAAAGATAAATAGTGTATATTTTCACTTATATGTAGAATCTAAATAATAAAACTAACAAATATATATAACAAATAGGAACAGACTCATAAACAGAGAACAACTTAGTGGTTACAGGCGAAGAGAGGAATATGGGAAGGGGCAAGGCAGGGGAAAGGTATTAAGATATACAAACTACTAGGTATGAAATAAGATACAAGAAGTAATGTACAGCATGGAATATAATCAATATTTCATAATAACTTTAATTGGAATATAAGCTATAAAAATATAGAATAACAATGTTGTACATCTGAAACAAATATGACATTTTAAATCAATTACATTCCAATATTTGTAAAAAAAAAAAAAAACAATAAGTGCTAGAGTGGCTGAATGGATAAAAAATAAGACCCATGTATATCCTGTGTACAAAAGACTTACTTCATATCTCAAGAAATCCACAGACTGAATGTGAAGGATGGATAAAGGCATTCCATGCAAATGGAAACAAAAAGAAAGCTGGGTAGTAATACTTATACCAGACGAACAGACTTTTAAAAATCATATGATCATCTTAGTAAATGCAGAAAGTTTTTGACAAAATTCAACATCCATTTATGATAAAAAAAATTTCAACAAAGTGGGTATAGAGGAACATACCTTACCATAATAAAGGCCATTATGACAGACTTACAGCCAACATTTTACTTAATGGTGAAAGCCTGAAAGCATGTCTTCTAATATAATGAATATTATATATATGTGTGTGTGTGTGTGTGTGTGTGTGCATAATCCTAAGGATGCTATCAAAAAACTATTAGAATTAATAAATGAATTCAGTATATTGCAGGATACAAAATAAATGTAAAGAAATCTGTTGTTACTTCTATGCACTAACAAATGATCAGAAAGAGAAATTTAGAAAATAATCCCACTCACTATTGCATCAAAAAAAATTAAAATATACCTAGGAACAAACCTAGCCAAAAAACTAAAAGACCTGCACTCAGAAAACTATAAGACACTGATGAAAGAAATTGAAGACAACACAAACAAATGGGAAAACATACTGTGCTCATCCATTAGAAGAATTAATATTGTTACAATGACCCTACTCCCCAGGGAAATCTACAGATTCAGTGCAATCCTTATCAAAACACCAATGGTATTTTTCATAGAATTAGAGCAAATAATTTTAAAATTTTATGGAAACAAAAACAGCTAAAATAATCTTCAGAAAAAAGAACAAAGCTGAATGTCTTATGTGCTCTGATTTTAAACTATACTGCAAAGTTATAGTCATCAAAACAGTATTGTACTGTCACAAAAAGAGACACAGAACCAATGGAACAGAATGAAGCCCAGAAATATACCAACACACATGGTCAATTAATCTATAACAAAGAAGGCAAGAATATACAATGGGGAAAAATAGCTTTTTTAATAAATAGTGTTGGGGAAACTGGATACCTACCTACAAAAGAATCAAAATGAACTACTTTCTTATATATGCACAAAAATAAATTCAGAAAGGATTAAAGACTTAAATGTTAAGACATGCAGTCATAAAACTCCTAGAAGAAAATATAGGCAGTACATTCTCTGACACTGGTTTTACCATATTTTTTTGGATGTCTCCCCAGGCAAGGAAAACAAAAATAAACAAACTAAATTAAAAATATTTTGCAAAGTTGAAAGAAACTATCAACAAAAGGAAAAGGCCAGCTATGGAATGGGAGAAGATATTTGCAAATGATATATCTGATAAGGGATTAATTTCCAAAATATAGAAAAAACTCATAAAGCTCAACATCAAAAAACCAAACAACATGATTGCCAAATGGACATAGGACCTGAATAGACATTTTTTTCAAAGAAGACTTGCAGATGTCCAACTGACACATGAAAATATGCTCAACATCACTAATCATCAGGGAAATGCAAATGAAAACCATGAGATATCATTTCACATCTGTCAGAATGACTGTCATCAAAAGAGTAGGTCTAATTCTGCCTTCACATGGATTTTTTTCTTTATCTGCTTCTATACCATATAGTCATAACTGCATCTAATCTATATTTCTACATTTGATACTCTAATCAGAATATTCACTGCACTTAGACTTTGGTCCTTTGCTGACTGGTTCTTTCAATTATTCTCAGATCATCTGTCAGTTCACAGGCAACTACATGCTCTAAAAAGAGCGGACATTGTTGTCCATGTTCTGAATCACAGTGACTTAGAACAGGCAGAAATCCATTCCCAGGGGAAACAGTGGAAAAGAGCTGTGTAGTGATAAAGGAAAGAGGACAGACCCGGTAGAGCTTTTTAAAAGGAATTCCATCCTTTCCCTACTGTTAGCTGTCTGACCACAAATCACTCACAACCAGATGAAGCCAGGCTTGCCTGATCGGACTTTCTGGCAAAGGCCAGGCTTCTGTCATTTCTCAAAGCAGGAGTGCTCTGCCCTGCCGCAGAAGCAGCCCCCCTTGTAGACGACAACATGGAATTTTTCTGCACTTGTCCTTGCTCCTCTTCGGTGTGATAAAACAGTCAAGCAAAATGAATATGGCTGGTAATTTATACTAGTAACTTGCACTGAATTATACTTGGATGACTTATTAAATGAAGGATATGATCAATATTACATCTGTCATAAGTGAAAAACTCCACGTTTGAATGGATCTAATCCATTCATTGTTTTATGAGCACAGTGGCCTCCAGAGAGAGTCACAAATCCAAATGATGTCCCTGAGTGATGGATTTTATGTTCTCTCCTCGGGCATGGCTGAGAAATGTGTGAGATCCTTATACAGAATGAGGGCTCCCCTTTGGCAAAGCATTGAAAGAATCTTTCATAGAAAAGTTTCATGAGAGATCAGGAAATGTTTCTGACTCGCTGAAAAGATTATGAAAGACAAGGTGGTAAATGGCAGATGGGTAAATGTGGCCTCATATAAACAGAACTGCATGAAGCCTCTTGTTCCCTTATTAGTCCCTGTAAAAGCATTTGATGAAAGCAGCTAGGTTTGGACATTTAAGCTTCCTTCACTCAGCGAATATTGTTTAGCTCACTCATTCTGTTTTGCAACAATGCCCAGGAAATTTAGAACCGCAAAAGCGTCCTCATTTCCCTAACTGAATTCCCTGTTATACACGATATTTTGCTTAAATCTGTAATGGTTAATCTCTCTTTGGTGAACTATAATACTTTCCATACAAGATGCAATCCATTTTGTATAAACCTGAGTATAAAATAAAAAATGGTTGACTAGTATAGCTCCAGAGGCTTTACACATTATTTAATCCTATAAAAACTCTATGTGATAGATTATATTATTATCCCAATTTTTAGATAAGAAAATTAAGAAACAGGAAAATACTTTAAATTGCTTAATAAATCAGTAGCCTGGTTCAGAACTCAGAACTCTCACCCTTCACCGTTAAACATAATTCCCCATAAATCACTTGTAGAAGAAAATTTCCCAGAATAAATATACATTATTCTACTGATTAAAGGGCTTATCAAGTGCCCAGCACAACACATGAAAAAGAGATCTCGCCAAGGAACACCGTTTCGACCTTTCACATCAGGAGTGAGGAGTGATAACTGAGAGTTTCGGAAAGAATAAGTATCACCTCCAAAGGAACGGAGAATTATATGACATAAGGCATCTTAATGGCAAGTTTCAATGCTAGGAGATCATAGAAAACAGTCTCAAATTTTGGAGAAGTAAATTTTAGCCTAGAATTTTATACCCAGTCAGACTCTTAACCAATAGACAATTGAATAAAGACATTTATAAACAAGCGGTCTCTGGAAGTTTACCTGCTGTGTATTCTTTGTGAGGGAGTGCCTTGAGAAATGCAGCAAAAACAAATGAGTTAATAAAGATAGAAGAAGACACAGGTTTCAGCAAACAATGACTATAACCCAAGAGGGAAATAACGGGCCATCCCAGAAAGATGTCCATGCGCTGAGAGCCCTGAGCCAGGAATGGAGGAAGCTCACTGAGGAAAAAGGTGACTCATTAAAACATAAGGAACAATGATATTTTTGTAAAGAAAAAAAAAAAGAGAGAATTATTTTAAGTCATTGTCTTGGGGAATGGGAGAGAGGGGATATTTCAGAAAGAAGAATTAATGGTTTGATACTGAATATATTGGGGAAAGAATTAAGAATGTGCGGAAGTAAGGGAAAAGTTATTTTGAAATAGAAGTAATCACCAGTTAAGAGAAATTTACCTTGTGCTTCTAAGATAACCATGGTAGAAATTTATTTTATATCTTTCTGATTAAGCCACTTCCAAAATATCTTTTTTCTAATTACCTTATTCTGGCTGGAAAGGGCCTTTCTCAGAGGTGCTGCAGGCATCAGCTCTGGCCCAGTCAGCTAGAGAAGTGAGAGACTGATTCCTAAACAGAACAGGCCAAGATGGCCAGGATCTGAGGAAATTTTTCCACAAGTTTCCAAGTCTTTGCTGGTACCGTGGGAGGGAACTGCAGAAAGAGTCATGAGGAGAGACACCTTTAACAAAGGAATCAACATTTAAACTCGGAACAGAAGTTGGTCAAACCAAAGTTGAAGTGGGTGGGAAAAGGGCGGGGCAGAGTCACTGAATGAATGACATGGCAACTGACACAGGAACCTTTGGGCTGATAAGTGGGCGAACACGTTCGAGCCAAGATGGCAGAACATTTGACTTCCAGTAGACCTTGAGCCTCAAGACACACCCACAGGCTCCATGACAGTTCCTGGGCTGCCCATGAAAGGTCAAAAATGGGGGGGGGGGCATTTTCTGGAAATCCTCACCCCTTCCACAAAGTAGCTGGAATAATGCTAGCCATTACATGTGAAATTGCCGAGCCCATAAAACCTGACAACCCCGCACCTCGTGGCCACTCTCGCTCTGTCGTGCTCACCTTCTGAGACGGCGCTCGCTCTGTCTATGGAGTGTGTATCTACTTTCACTTTAAACACCCCACACCTCGGCTTCTGTCCCTCTCACCTGTCTGAGATGGCCCACATTCTGCCCATGGAGTGTGTGTCTCCTAAGCCGTTCTCCCTTCTGAGTGAGACAGACCGCACTCTGTCCATGGAGTGTCTCTCTAAATAAACTTGCTTTCACTTTACCATGCCTTGCTCTTCAGTTCTTTCCTGTGCGAGGCAAGAACCTATTCTCCACACCCCCAACATCTTTCTCCCCCAGAAAAGTGAGCAGTGGGGGAAATCTTCCGGGCTGAGGGAACAGCTTTAGCAAGAAGCGAGGAGACCATCTCACATTCTGATGAACAGTTCTGTGTGACTAGATTATGAAAGATCTCAATTCATGTGAGAAAAACACACCAAAAAGGAGAGCAGTTCAGAAAATCCCTCTGGAGGAATGGACCCTCCAAACCTGAATTATTCAATGTGAAACTGTTCTGAATCAATGTTCAAGTATAGGAAATTTAGAAGTTTCAGTATTTTTTAAAAATAAGAAAACAGAACAAACACATGTTAATGAAACATAATTTTACATTAAAAATCCACAAAGCAAGAAAAATGGTGGAAATCAAATGTGATCTGAGTGAAGATAATTTCCATAGTGTCCACAGATGACGACAAATTAGTTATGGATTTGCAAGAGCATTTATAAACTGTTTTCTCATTTAAGTCATGGATGTTGGATGTTCACATTTAACCAGGTAGGATTAGCGACCCACACGGTGTGTGGGCTGTGGCTTCAAGGTGACACTTAATTGGAAGACTGTGTACCAGGACCAGGTCAGGAAGTGAATGGCCCTTCCACAATCACAGTTCATATCAAGGTAGCCATCAGAGACATAAAGTAAGGTTCACTAAACTGGAGCAGATTTTTTGAATTCTAGTCAAAATAACAATTATTCAAAGACAATAACTGCCCTTTGAATTTGAGCAATGAGAGTCAAGAAACAAAACAGGATTAATTTCGGACATTTTCCAGTCCATACCAGGAATGCATCAAAAGAGCTGTGTCTCTCACTCTAGCGGTGTACGAGCATGTGTGTTTTCATACAGAGGGTGTATTAGTACCTATTTTTTTTCTTATTAACTATGTTCCACATATTTTGGCAGTCTGTGTACAATGCTACCCTTTTACAACCATGAGATGAAGGATTAGAGAAAATTATTCAGGAAGTAAGTCAGCCATCGTTTTTGACAAAGTACTCTCAGACATCTTATGGGAGCTCCTCCACCCTCCAGAAGGAGACACAGTGGACTTTAACATCAAAGTCACAGCTGAAGGTGTTAGAGCAGGCAGATAGCTAGATACGAGCTGACAAAGGAGGGGCACAGGCCAAATGCAGGAAAACGTACATCATGTAAGCACCTGGGGTTCCTGGGCAAAGAAAGAAAAGCAGAAACCTCTGGGCTGATAAGTGGCCACATCTTTTGGCCTGGAGACAGACGAACAAAGAAAAAAGAGAAAAGGCAGGAATTTCCAGTGTCTGAATGTAACCTTTTGCTCATTATGCTCTCTTGTCAATAAAATTAGCCTTGCAGATCAGAAGTACCCATCATGCACCAACACCATGACACTTCCAACCCAGACTAAATAAGGACAAAATCCCTCCTCCCTTTGAGAAGGTAGAGTTGAGATGAAAACCAGGGAATATGACCCCAAACACTTCCCTCCCCAATGAATATTCTGCCCATTCATTTTTAAACCCTGTGTATCTAACTTGACAAAAAAACACAGGGCAGCTGCTCACCTGAGCCTCCCCACTCTCCCCTTGACAGTGTCCTATCCATCGTTCAATAGACCCTCACTTTACTTTTTTTAACCACTATGTCTTGTCTCTGAATTCTTTCTGGGATGGGACAAGAACCTGGAACACCGGTTATATCTACCAGCAACAAAGGCAACAACACTACGACAAAAAAAACCTTTTACTAAGAGGAAGAGGCTGAGGCCTAGAGAAAAGAAGGCCAGGAGAAAGCAAGATAGGGTTTAAGGAGAACTGGAAGCTTTTGAGAAGCACCAGTGGGCAACGGACTTCATTGGGTTAGATGTTTGGGGACAAACCTTAGTCTGTAAAATAACACGTGCATTTATCTGTAATGAAATCTCTGCGTGTATTTCCCTGAAAATACAAGTGGTTAAAGATTCTGTGACTTGATCCACAAATGACAAATGCTGGAGAGGCTGTGGAGAAAAGGGAACCCTCCTACACTGCTGGCAGGAATGCAGTTTGGTGCAGCCACTGTGGAAAACAGTATGGAGATTCCTCAAAAGACTAGGAATAGACTTACCATATGACCCAGGAATCCCACTCCTGGAATTGTATCCAGAAGGAACCCTACTTCAGAAAGACACCTGCACCCCAATGTTCATAGCAGCACTATTTACAATATCCAAGACATGGAAACAGCCTAAATGTCCATCAACAGATGACTGGATAAAGAAGATGTGGTATATTTATACAATGGAATACTACTCAGCCATAAAAACCGACAACGTTAACACCATTTGCAGCAACATGGATGCTCCTGGAGAATGTCATTCTAAGTGAAGTAAGCCAGAAAGAGAAAGAAAAATACCATATGAGATCGCTTATATGTGGAATCTAAAAAAAAAAAAAAAAAAAAAGCATAAATACAGAATAGAAATAGACTCATAGACACAGAATACAGACTTGTGGTTGCCAAGGGGGGCAGTTGTGGGAAGAGATAGACTGGGATTTCAAAATTGTAAAATAGATAAACAAGATTATACTGTGTAGCACAAGGAAATATATACAAGATCTTATGGTAGCTCACAGAGAAAGGAATGTGACAATGAATATATATATGTTCACGTATAATTGAAAAATTGTGCTCTACACTGGAATTTGACACATTGTAAAATGATTATAAACCAATAAAAAATGTTCAAAAAAAAAAGATTCTGCGACTTGAGATCTCAATCATTTCTCTTTCCCTCAGCGACACAACTAACAATTATCACTAAAATGAAATAACTAACAAATATTTGCGAAGTACTCACTAGGTATCTCCATACAATGGCTCTAGAAGAATGTCTTTCTTTGGAATTATAGAATTTTTTAAAAAGCAGTATAAAGAGCAGTTATTTCTTAAAAATAAAAAAGGAAAAGATAAACTCTACTACAATTTTTATTACAAATAGATCATAAATTCCTTGCACAAAATTAAGGAAATACAAATTAGCAAAACTGTACACAGGCTTTAAAAACAAAACAAAAACAAATTTGAACCACATCATACCTAGCTTTATAATCTGCTTTTTCACTTAAAGCTTAGCATGAATATATGTATTTACCATTTACTGGGTTTCCACAAAGTCATTTTTAATGACAGCATACTACTCCATACTATGAATATCCTGTAATTATATTATCAATAATAGTCAGATATTTGACTTCCTTTTGCTCCCCCTCTTCATTTATTTCTTTTATAACTAATAAAGCTTGTTTCTGATATTTCCAATCCATTTTTTAATTCATCAAAGTTTCAAAGGGTAGCATGGAAAAGCATTAATCTGAACATGGTGACAATGCAAAACTAAAATAAAAAGTGTCCTTATCTTGGTCAAGAATCAAAACACTAAATACTGCTACGTGAAGAAAAATAGCCATTTCTTGTGGTTAAAATAGTAATCAATCTACACAATTACTTAGTAAGAATGACAGTGCAGTTAGATGGCCAATAGCTGCTACTCTATTTTATATTAATACCTACTAGGCATCTATCTACAGAGAAAAATAGGACTCCGTATTTTCTTTTTTTCCACATTCATATTTATGCTGTTAAGATAAACAGACTCCTCACTGTAGAGAACATAATGTGTGTTTCCAAATGCAGTCTGACAGGGAGGTATTAAGGCCTAGGAGCTTATTAGGAAACCTTTAAAAATAAATTTGTTCTCATTTCTGCTTGAATAAAACATTGTGATATAAATCTCTCAGATGTTCAATTGTATAATGTACGTGCCTTAGACTGCACTTTATTTGCCTATTTATTTAAAGTGTACTCTGCCCTGGGTGAGTCCTTTGTGGTCTGATGTTAGTGAAGTGCCGTAAGTAAAAGCTGACTCAGCGGGCGACTAGGGCTTCTGGAATACGCACTCAGACCCTCTGACTTTAATCTGCCAGCCCACAGTGCTTACCTATATGAGGACTTCTGCCATTGCCCTAAGACTGTGTTACACCCCCTTTCTATCCTTGTTTCTCGTTAGACTGGAAGCTCCTTGAAGACTGGAACCTTCTCTTTCATGTCCCCACGTCTTCTCTTCCTATCAAAACAACGGAAGCGCAGCAAGTTTCAACAAACACTTGCTAAATGAAGTGACTATGTTATCCATTCACACCAGGAAATCAAACCATGCTTTGTTGTTGATTTAGCAGGTATACACCTTCCAACATGTCTGCAGGATGAATCCTGACTTCTGAAAAATTATAACACTATTCAAAATGTTCTGCTCTGTGCTTTATCACCACTCCGTTTATCTGCTCTCAAGCACTCGTGGCTAAAGCATTTCAGACAGGGAAATAAAACATGACATGGGAATGAAAATAGTTTGAGATAAAAATGACCCACTTATCCCACGCAAAATCAAATTAAGCCCTCCATATTTGATCTGGTTATCGAAATGGATGGCAGATAATCCCACTGAAAGATGATACTAATACGTAAATTTTAGGCTCTCAATGACAAGGTGGGATGAGGCAATTGGTATATTTCTCTCAATCTCTTTTCTGGTGTTTTTAGAAATTACTCTTCTGTACTTGGGTAAACAAAGTTGGGAAGCCTCAATGAAACCCCAAGAATAAAGGAGCGAATGACAAAGCGCTTGTGAAGTTTGTAGACTATAATTGAAACCCTTACTTGTTAGCAGGAAAATTAGTTTTACTCACACTTTTCTTTAGAGCTGAACAGACCTTTGAGCTGTACTTGAATCCCTCTCTTTAAAATATGTGTCACTTCCATACACACCAGTCTCTTGGCTGAGAAAGCGGAGCTGTGCCAGTATCAAAGCTGATGCACAGGGCTGGGCTGGTTATCACAATGTGTTCCTTTGTAGGCAACATGTTGTGCTGGTGACCCACCCATACACGAGGGAATTACTTACTTCATCCCAATTTATTTAAAATATCTTAGAAACGTTTTGATGGCTAACCACCTTTACTAAAAGAGAAATAGTGACATCTGGTGGAATATTCTAATTTTATCCCAAAGTCTTGTCATTAACATTTCTACTCTCTCAAAATAAGTGTTTAAAATATTCTTTCCCTGGAGAACAAATGTGCTTTTGTAATAATGAAACTGGCACCTGCTATAAAGCATGATGTTACATTATGTCGCCACCACCAGTAACTGACTTTCTTCCTAAAATAAAGACATAGAGATTTTTCAGTAAATGTTCAGAACAATAAATCTTAAAAACAAAACAAAACAAAAAAAACCCCTAATTACAAGGACTTGAGTCATCCACCATTCTAGCCATTTGAACAGCGCAACTTGGAAATTGTAAGCAATACCGTATATAAAGAGGTATGTAAACATACTCATATATATGTGTAAGTATACATTAATTATATATTGTAATTTTATTATCAGTTATGTCTTAACATTAGTTACAGATTATGTAAGATATTTACATACTATACATTTAATATAATTATATATTATATTATATATATAAAGTATACAAACATAATACAATAACACAAACATAATTTGTGAGGTCAGGCAACCTGGAGAAAAGTGTCACATGGCTTTATAATGCTCAAGAGGGCTTAGCCCAGGCCATAATGAATTCACAGATCTTCAAATGCCTGTGTAGTATATAATTTTTAAAGGAAATTATAAATGAATACGCGCAGTGACCCACAAAGTAGCCATAAGTTTCAGTACTGAATGACGGGCTGGCCTGGTGCCCACGTGGCCACCACGATGGGTTACTGTCTTGAGAGGTAGTTCAGATCTCAGGCTTGGATTCCCACAGACCTGGGTTAGAAGCCTGATTTCAGCAGCTGTGTAATATCAGGTGTCGTTTAATTTCTCTGTGTTCCCATTCATAAAATGTGGACAAAAATGTTTCAGAGTTGCTGTATTAATTGAAAAACAGAGATAAGACATTTTAGCGGAGTGGCTGGAAAAGAGTGCTCATTTGTCGTAGTGTGATTATTCTGTTACTCCCTCTCAGGGTCACACATTGCTGCATAATAATATATTGTGTAACTCAATATGTTGTGTCACATCTTTATTATTGTGCAAAAGTTTCTTGGAAGGTATTGCTTTACGTTACTTAGAAAGATCAGAGCTACAAAACACTTACAAGCTCGGGGTCTAAAGGGGAACCAGGATGTGGTTCACAGCCTGGCGCTGTCACTTGCTGTGGTCTTGTGCAAGTTGCTTAATTTTTCTGTGACCTAGTTTCATCAATTATAAAACGAGGGTAAAACTTGATCTTCCCTCATACGGTTTTATTATGAGGATTTATTGTGAGATTGTATTGTGAGAATTAAATGTGTTTATGCACGCAAAGCTTTGAAGCCCTGCCTGGCACGAGGTAAGAGCTGTGTAAACAGCTGTTTGTATTGCATTATCTAAAACGTAATAATGTGGAAAACGAAGAGAATGCTTGGCTACTTTTCCAGTCATTTAAGGAGGTGTGGGTGGAGAAGTCGATCTAAATTTGACTCCTAAAATATAAATAGCACAGAGAGAGAATTCCACGGCCACTGATCACGTTGGCTTGCTTATCTGTCTATGAGTATGTATACTCAGCTGGAGTACAGAATTCATTCCTCCTTCTTATGTGCGTATGCTCTCACCTTGTGCCTCAGTTAGGTTCACTGCTGGGCTTCAGACTCTGCTGGGTGTCTCTGGCTGACTGGAAGAACAGGTCTCGCTTGAGCCTATTTGTGTAAGGGATTGAAAAGTTTCTCAGGAAACAACTGATCTTAACAGAAAATGAAATTTGCACAGACAGATGTGCCCAGTGACCAAGCCTGGGTCTTCAAATGGAGCAGGTAAGCCTCTACCACTTGAGTTTTCCCCATTCCACATCTTATGGACTTAGGTGATTTATTTTTGACTCCTTGGAAGGAGGGTGATGGTTAATAATAGTTTCAAAAAACTCCATAAAACAATGGAGTTCAATTGGTTTTAGAACCAATATAATAATATGTGACACAAAGCAGGGAGAAACATCAGGAGACAGTAGCCTTGTCACAGACACCAGGCTTTTCATGCCAGCCTCTGCCAGTAGGACAGTAGTAGTTGGATGGAGACCCAAGCAAGGGACCTCTCTGAAAGGAAGAAGAGCTGGGATGATGAAAACAGGAGATAAACAATAGAAACAGAAAGGACTTAAGCTTGAGTGGCTTTGAGACGACCTACAGGTTTCTGGAAATAATCTGTGAAGCTTTGAGAACAACTGGAGATCTGTAACAGAGAACCGGAGTTAATGCCAGAGAAATAGAAATCATATTTATATTTTCCAAATTGACCAGAGGGAGGTTACTCAACAATTACTGAATGAAACAGAGAAAGAAAGAGATAAAAGAGGGAAAGGCGGATAGTAAGAAAGAGAGATTGATCATCCCACACCTGGATAGAAAAATACATGAGCTGATGTGGTGGAAAGAACACTTTAATGGAAATTTTAAAACCCTTGTGTGCTTCCAGCTAATTCTATTGCTGCTCACCTGTGTGTTCTTAGTCAAGTCCCTTGCATTTCCTCAGACTCCGTTTCTTTATCCATTCATCATGCATGCATTCATTTAGCAACGATTTTATTGAACTCTTACCATTGGCTAAGTACCGGGCTAGGCATAAAAGCGCATATGACATGTTTTCTATGTCCAAAGTAATTACAGTCTAAAGAAAACAACAATAAAAGAAGCAACTAAATTATACTGGGGGCAGGCACTGAAGAACGGTTTTGAGCAGGAGAGGACTCGAGCAGGTTTTGAAGGAGTGGCAGTCTTGACGAGAGAAGACCACTCCAGGTGTGAGCTGTGTTTATGAAGGCATTGATGCGTAAAGTATCACGACATGCTTGAGAAACTCCGTATAACTGAATCAAAGGGTGTGCTGGGGGAGCACTGTGAGTCAGGCCTAGAGTGGCAAATAGAAGTCAAATCAAAAAGGGCTTTGAGTATTAAGCCTATTGATCAAATGGGGAAGTTCAGTCGAAAACTCTTATTCTCTGACTTTCGTGTATCATTCCCTGTTATGGACCTAAAGCCCCTTCTCCTGCATCATGCAAAAATCGTAGAAACTCAGGATTGGCTGAAACAAACTCCTAATTCCAATCTGAGGCAGGAATCCTGTCAACATTCCTCTTGAGGGATTGTCTGTTCTCTGCTTGATCACCTTCAGGGACTGAGAATTCATCACCTCTTGTGAGAGCACGTTGTGACTTTTAGGAAGTAATTACTGAAACTAAAGTCAAACATGAAAGACTGAACAACCCATTTATCTCCCCTCCTCATCTCCAAACTTCAAGTATAACGAGAAGAGAAAAAAAAATCCCACAAGAGCAAAGAGCCAGGGAAGTTAATGAAATTTTGGAAACTGGTTTGGAAACTCACACTTGCAAGGTGGAAGACAAACTGGGGAAAGGCTCAGGTGCATGTGAGGTGTGATGTGGGGCTGAAAATGGTAGAATTTACTGAAAGGCTGTTTAAGAAGGGTCAGATACCCAGATTTCCCCCCTCACCTCATAAAGCCAGGAAGTTGTCCTCCCTCCCGTCCAGGCATGTTGATTCACTTTCTAAAGATATTGAGCCATAAAGACTGTCAACACTTGGGCACCAGGAAGGGTGGATGTGGAGGTGAAGCCCCTTCTGAAAACACAGGGAGTAAGTGTAGGTCTGCATATGACCACTGAGTCCCTCAACTGGCCTCCCAGGACAGTAGTCACCACCGAACTCCTTCCCTAGTGTCACCTATGGAAATTCACCAACCCCAGAGAAATGTCCCTGGGGTACTGACATTTAAGACCCTCCCTAAGTGAGCCCTCTGCCAGAAGTATCGCCTTGTGAAGATCCGCCACTTGCCTAACTGCATCCACGTCACGGCATTTAAGTGCCCGACTGGTGTGGATTCTGCAGCGTATCCCCTAGAATCTCCCCTCAGGGCTGCGGTGATGCTCCCCCGCGCTGGAGGTATTAGCGGCTTACGGATCATAGTTGATTCTCTCTCAGGGAGTTGCCCCAAATGAAGATAGCCGCCTTGCCCAAGGTCACACTCTTTCCAAAAGACAGCCCAAATCCAGTGATTTATAGATGTGAGGTAAAGAGGTCTGACCCTCTTGACTTAATTTGAAACATGTCTGAGGTCTCATCCCGACCCCAGAGCATTCCTTGTGATTGCCTGATAACTGACTGAGACCACATTCCTACCCAGTTTCTTCCTCTCCCCGTCAGGTGTTTATACTAAGAGAATTCTGAGTAAACCTGCCACACAGTCTATTTACAGGGAACCTAATCTAACACACTCACCTGCAGAAGACAGATCACACAGAGAATATTCATACTAAATTATTCTCAAAAAGATAAGATACTTCATCCAGAAAAATGAAAAACAGGATGCTCTAAGAACAGAACTTTCAGAGAACAAAGAAGAGCTCTTGGGAATTCGAAATACAGTAATAGAAATACAAATTTTTTGATAGACTGATTGAAAGATAAAATTGTGGAACTCTTCAGAATATGGAACAAAACACAAAGAGATGAAGCATAAGAAAGGCAACATGAGAAAATTAGAAGATCTGGGAACACAACATTGGACTAATAGAAGTTCTAGAAAGGAAGTAAAAAATGGAGGTATAAGGTTAGCTTAAAAATAACTAATAAAAAAACTCAGGAAAGTTTCTCAGAACTTAAGGCCAAGAGTTTCTGAAGTATCTCACAAATGAGTAAAAAAGTTCCATATTAGTGCGAGTCACTGAGAAATTTCAGATTGACAAGTGTAAAGAGAATGTGCTGAAAACTTTCAGAAGAATAAACAAACAAGGGCGGCATGTATGCAAAGGCAATCTCAGGGCCCCTTCACAGCAATCCTGAGAGTTAGGAAATAATAATGTATTCTGTGTGTTTAAAATTTAGAGGCAGTGTGATTTCCAATCGAGAATTCTAGGCCCAGAAATACTCTCCGTCAGATTTAGAAAAGAGTAGAACCATTTCAGATGGTCAAGTTTCAAAAACTTTATTTACCATACATCCTTTGTGAGGAAGCTTACTGAAAGAGATACTCCATCAAAACGGGGAAATAGAACAAGAGAGGGGATACAGTAAGATTCCGGAAAGAGGTAAAGGATATTGCAGGGACCACAGCTGCATCAAGATAAAAGCCGTGAGCTGAGGACTCCACAGAGAATTTTGCTGCGAAAACATGGCGCTGAAAGGTTGACCAACATGTTTCACGGTATCGATTGAAGCCTTGCAGCTCTGATGGAGAGTTTGAGGATGAATTAACAACAGCACCCAGGGGAAACAGCCAACAAAAGTCGGGTAGTCATTCATTCTAAGGAGAGCAAAGCATTGTATGAGACAGAAAAGATCATCTTAAAGCTTCACGTGACTCAATCGTGAGATATTTACATAAAGTATATTCTGAATATTGATTTAACCAAAAACAGGTCTTTAACTAAGTTGGGAGAATGGGAGAAGGGGAAGGTGACAGCCAGATTCCCATTTCTAGATCAGATGTCATTAGATTTAATATTTTAAAAGCAGAATATGTATGATATTTAGAAAACAGAGGGAAACACCAGAAGAATAAGTGAAAACAGCCCCTAGAGTTTTTGCTCCTGGAGCGAGGATTAGGGTGGGGAGAGGGAAGATGACTGTAATTCTTAAAAGACATGCTTTGCAGTGTTACTTGTCTCTGTAAGCTGTGTGTGTGTTACTTCAATAAAATTTTTAAAAAGAAACATTTAAAAGAAAGTTTCTTTCTTATTCTGACCTAAGATCTGCCTCTCTACCTTCCGGCCCCAATTAATACTCTCTGTGGCTCAAAATATTTTTTAAAAATTTAACAGTTTCTCCTTCAGAGAATGTTCTTCCTTCAGTTTTCATTTATAAGGGCTAAAATATCTCATTTCATTCAACCACACCTAATACGAAGCCATTCCCTCTGCTGACCTGTTTGCTCTTCCCTGTACCCAGTACTGTGGTGTCCTGAGCTGACGACGATGCTCTGGATATAGTCTGGCTAATTTACAGCAACACCATGCTGTACATTATAATCCATTACAGGCAACAAAGATCACATTAACCGTCTTAGGAGCCAAAGCACATTAATGCGTCATATTGAATCTTAAAGTCTTCCCACACATATGACTTTTAAGTCATCTATCCTATGAGTGGAATTTACTGTTTGGGTCTTTTTTTTTTCAATCTTGGTGGAGAGCCTCAGTTTATCTCTATTAAAGTGTGACTTATTAAAGTCATCTTATTGTCAAAGTGAAAAGAAAATATATTTGGCTTTCGAGTTATTCTTAGGAGATGTTATCTATCTCTTCCAAACTGGTGTCATGCATAAATATGATAACTGTATTTTCATTCAGGTCTTGAGTAAAAAAGGCAGCCACCACCAAACCCAGCAAGGCAGAGCCACTGGAACACGTGTTTCAGGTTAACAACCATCTGTTACTCAGCTTTCAGTTACAAGTTGTTCAAATGTTAGAAGTTCATCAAATCTGGCCAAAAGCCAGACACACCAGTAGATGTCACTTATTAGCCCGGTCATTAAAAAGATAAATTAATACAATTAAGTCTATTACTCTCCTTCTGATATGAATTATTATGAAATAAATCAAGCAGTTACCGTCATCCCTACCTCACTAGATATTCAGACACAGAGATGCCATTTGACTTGTTTTACAGTGACAGACCTGGGTCCAGGTTGTGATTTTTGCTCCTGCCTGTAAGCCCTCTTCTCTAAGAGTATCTGGATATACTATTAAAGTCACTGCTGTTGCTGTTAACTTAATGTGAAGTTGTAAACCAAAGACTTGTAACTTTACTTTCATACCCTGAAATCCCACATGGATACTGAAGAGCTCAGCCCTGGAGGTCACGCCATACATATGTAAGTTCTAACAGGGAAACCCTGCCCTCCCCACCCCCACGCCCCCAGTCCCAGCCATTCCCAGGGCTCTCTGACAACTGACTGGAAGACACAGCTTTAAGCCTTTAGATCTTCCCAGGCAAAGAGTCTGGACTTTGACATTTGCATTTGTCTCATTACGTTTGATTGGCATATTGCGATCCATAAGCTTGTGGTTAATATACTGCCAAGGATTCTTAATTAAGCTGGTTGTGCAAAAAAAGGCATCAGAGTCTCTCGAGAAATGTATCATCTTTGCCAGTCATTCCCTTCGAATTTGCCTCGCTGCCCAGGTGGCTCAGCGTAGGCTGCAGGGAAGACTGGCAGCTTGACATAACAGCCAAACGCTTCGTGACCCGGCCCTGCCATGGGGAGACACGCGCCAACACCTAAGTCCTTTCTCCCGATGGACTAATGAAACAAAACGTGTCCCAGGCAAGGCTGCCAGTGGTCCCACCCCAGGGAGCTGTTACGCATTAACAGGTTTACTTTCTACTTACTTTCCCTACTAGCCTTTTTCATGAAACTAGGGAAGCTGAGGCCAAAAAGCCAAATCTCTACTGTATCCCAGCCCCCATGTGCTATAAGGCTGCGCGTCTCAAAGCTTGCTGCAGGGACCAGCAGGACCAGCACCACCTGACAACTTGGAAGTGCAAATTCTCAAGTCCCACCTTACAGCTATTGGCTCAGAAACTTCAGGCGGAGGGCCCAGAGAGGGCCGTTTTAACAAGACGCCCAGGGTCACTCTGACGCTTCATTTTGAGAACCACTGCTGAAAGGAACCAGTCAGACTTTCCAGGTGGGACCCTCTCGTAGGGGGTGATAGAGTGATTCTGAGCAAAGCAAGGACAGCCCGTGGGGACCTCCAGGCTGAGGACACTCACTCACTCACTCACTTTCCCCCATTCCGCCTGCTTGGCGCCATTGCACCAGCATCCCCTGTGTGGCAAAAGCCACGGGGACCCCAGTGTCCCCCAGATGTCCTCAGGAGGCTGCTTTGGGAAGCAGCATCCCTCCTGGAGAGCAGTGATTCTCTTTCTCCCCAGGGCTCACTGCCTGCCAGAGTAATGTCCACCTTTGCCTTCTGCCTTCTTCCTTCAACCTCTTGGCCTTGGGAGAAAATTAGTTTTGTTGAAATCAAACATTATGCATTCATCTGGTTGGCACCTTCCCTCGCCGTCCTGTTCAGGATTCCTCCAGGCTTCCCCTTTATGGCCCGACCTCAGCAGGATGCTGTGGTTGAAATGGGGCTTGTGCGATGCACGTTGGGCCACGGGGAGCTCGGCTGCTCTTCTCCCCTTATACCCTGTTGACTCCTAACGATCACACTCTCCGTTTTGATCCAACCCCCTAGGTGATGCTTCCCTGGCACACGGTGGCTGAGGCAGCTCAATCCGCTGTGCCCACTAAGAGCCCGCTAAATACAGGGGATGAGCATCGGGCTTTAGTCCAGGGAGGGCTTGGTGACATCCCCCTTGATTGTCACATACACACAACACCCCTATGGCATGCATCCTGCGCGGCAACGGCTCTCCTAGGAGGCATTTAAGGGTGCGTGCTGTGACAAACGCACTGAAGTGTTTCCGATCTGTGGATTCCTGGGTTGTTTGCCTTTCGTTGTTCGCTCAGGGTGCCTAACCTTTGCCAAACAACTGCAAAGCTATGTTCTGACCACAGGTTTTATTTGCTGCCTTTAGTCATTTCCAATCTCTTAGCAGAAGCAAATACAGGGGTAAAAGTCAATGGAAAGCAGGTTTAGGTAAGCTCCATTCGGTCCATACATATTGCCAAAAATCCCTGCATGTGCTTGAGGCAAGGAAGTCGTTTCTGCTTGGATTTGGAACATCATAAATCAAATAACTCTGTTTCAGCCACCCCCAAGACCGCTGACATGGCTCCCCCCCACAATATTTACTGCCACATGTGAGGACTTACAAGTGCCAGCAGGAGTGTGCTGCCTGCACCTGGCAAATGATCTCTGTCAGAAAATTTCTATCAGAAAATCCCGTGGCTGATTTTGTTTGATGTTTACATGGTTCCGTTACTGTTCTAGTGCTGTTTGCCTGACAAGCATCTCATAGCATCAGAAAGGGTGAGAATCACCTGGAAGAGATCCAGACCTCATCTTGCATAACCCTCTTCTCCATAACAGACAAGCCTCTCTTTATAAATGCCAACGTTTATAGGTTTTGAAGACAGGGGTGGCCAGCGAGGTGTTTCTGGTCAGTTTCATAGTTCGTTGAGTTGTTATTTTGCGTGGTATGTTTTTCCAAAGGGAAAACAGGGTGATATAAACAAAGAAAAGGAACAGGAGACATGCTGTGATGACATAACTTGTGGCTTTTACATTTCATCATGAGGTCAAGATTACTGTACTGGAAAACATTTATCTTATTGCAGTACAGCCCACATATCATGCAAAAAATGTACGAAGAATAATGGTAAAAAATATTCAGTTGGTAGAAAGATTGCTCAGGAAAACCATACACTTTTTGACTTGCAAGCTGTTTTAAGGTTTTATACAAGATTTTAAAAGGAAAAAAAAAACTCTTGGTTTCAAAGGTGCTTTTAAAATTATCTGGCAAAAATTTGAATTGATGCAATATTTCTGGAAAACATTTTTTGCCATTCTGTAACCAAGAGACTTAAAAGACCTCATAGTATTTAATCTGGGTATTTATCTGCTGCTAGGTGTGTATCTGCTCACGAAATGGTCACCAAACACATTGTTTGAACATGTCATGATTTTTTATACCGTCTTCTATTGGAGAGCATTCAATGCTCCTGATTTTTCATCAGTTCTAATACTCCTATGACCAGCGCTCTTCTATGTGATCTTTGTCGTCATTTCCAATTATTTCCTTGAGATACACACCTAGAAGCAGATAAACACCTAGGTTAAGTACGATGAGGTCTTTTATGTCTCTCGGTTGTAGAATGGCAAAAAGTGTTTTCCAGAAATGTTGTATCAATTTAAATTTTCATCAGATATTTTTAAAAGCACCTTTGAAACCAAGAGTTCTTTTTTTTCCTTTTAAAGTCTTGTACAAAACCTTAAAACAGCTTGCAAATCAAAAAGTGTATGGTTTTCCTGAGCGATCTTTCTACTAACTGAATATTTTTACCATTATTCTTTGTACATTTTTTGCATGATATGTGGGCTGTACTGCAATAAGATAAATGTTTTCCTGTACAGTAATCTTGACCCCATAATGAAATGTAAAAGCCACAATTTTTGTCATCACAGCATGTCTCCTGTTCCCTTTCTTTGCTTTTATCACCCTGTTTTCCCTTTGGAAAAACATACCATAGCTTTCCCTAGACGCAGGAGGTAGAGAACATGACCCAAGGCTGGCCATTCCATTATGGTCACATGACACGCCTCGAGCCAGTCAGAGTATTTCATAAGGCTTTACACTTGCGCTACCAGGGAATCTGGGAGGGTGTGCGGGAAGCCCTTCTGACACGGAGAGCCCCAGCCTGCAGGAGGAAGTCACGTAGAGACAGACAAGCAGAACAGTGAAAAAGAATCATAAAGATAAGCCCCGATTTCCAGGACGCAGTTGTATATGAAGTGCGCTTTGTCCCTAGAATTCTAAGCTTCATGAGACAGTAATTATTATTTAGCCCAAACTGGTTATAGGTTTTTGTATATTTTCAAGCCTAAAAAAATTTTTTTAAACCCCATTTGAGTATACAACTCCAAACGACCCCGCAGAGCTTTGGGAGACAAAATCTTAGGCCAAGTCAGAGCCACATTGACTAGAATGAGGTTCAGGTGGCTGGTGAAAGAATTTATCAGTTTGATCAGAACTACGTATCTAAAGAATGGAAACAGCTCTCAGTTTAAATAACACGAAAGGGCATTTAGAAATGCACTCACTAGGTCTCACACATGAAAAACATGGCCCTCACTTCAAAGAGTTACTAACTTAGTTTGACAGAATTGGTGTCTGCACATTTCTTGTTCTTGACTAAACCCGAAAAGTGATCAAAGGAGCTTGCGCTTCTGCAGCCTGTCCACCGAGGGCTTGTTAGGACATATATTGTGCGTAAGTCTACATAAGATCAACAGATTTTTCCCATTTCGACTCCAGATGATGCTGGGATGCAGTCTCTGAAGGCCATGTGACGTGCAAAATCGGGGGTGAAGAAGCAGACCTGGGCTGAGCAGGAGACCCCGTGGCAGCTGTCAGCCCCGGGCTGTCACGTGACTCGGGCTGTCACGTGACTCGGGCTTTCCGTTTACCTGAGTTCTAGTTCCTTCACCCACTCAGCGGGCAACTTAAATTTCATAGACTCCAGCACCGAAAAGTCAGAGAGTCATCATTCAAAATAGAACACCTGAGAATAAGGAATTCGCATTTTCCCTGGAGAATTTCTCTCCAGTTACCCAGCTCACCGTCACCTGTGTGGTGAAGCCCTCGAGCTCTCTAGACAGAAATCTAACACGGCTAAGTACTCGAGATGGTTAAAAGTAGAGAATGGGAGAAGACAGATTAGGCAAACACTAACAGTAAGCTGGTATGGCTACAGTAAGAACATTATTCAACATACAATTTAATAAATTGTGGTAAGTACCCACCTTGGACCCACCATTCGGATCAAGAAAGAGAATGTACTGGCAGAGCCAGCCCCCACCTGGAACCACTGTGTGTCTCTCACTGATCACAGTGCCTCCCTTCCCTCCCGAGACAGGACGAGGACTTTCTTCTTGCTATACATTATATTTTGACCGGCACTGTTTTCCAACTGTATATGGAACAGAATCATAGAACATACATTCTTCATGACCTCTTTACACTAGGATAATATCTGTTGCAGGCACCTGCAATTTGTTTACTTAATTTATTATCATATGACAGTTCATACGTCCCGTTTTAGATTTATTGTCTCTCTTACCCTTCCTCGCCTTAGCTTTGCGATCCCAGAGCTTGACCTGGCACATACGTATCTTTTTTTGCCAGCTCGGAAAACATTAAGCTCCATTAGGAGAGTGTGCTGGGGAGGCACTGTAAGAAGAAGGGGCTTTTCTTCCTGGTCCCAGTGTGTTTTCTCCTTCTTGCTCCCGTGGTTTACAGCTGCCAGCAGCTCCAGGGACACCTGGTGACACTCACGCTGTGAGTTTCAGTGGCATCTCAGTGGATGACTGTGCCGGGAGTTTCACAGCACCCCAGCCGGCAGCACCCCAGCTGGCAACACCTGAGGGACAATCACTGGAGTCCCAGTGGGTGGTCTCCTGTTTGCCAGCCCTGGCCTGTGGCACCTTAGCAAACGTCTCTGACTTGCAGGGGCCACAGCCAGCCCCTCCCATGAGATCTGACCCTCACCCTTGTCGGGGCCCTTCTTCAAGGTTCTCTCCTCCTTGAGTACTTTCTCCCAGATCTAGGCTGTCCCTGAATCTGCTCTCTCTGTCTGGGCTAGAGTTCTCTTCACCTCTCTTAGTGGTTCATCTCCTGCTACTAATTAATCTTTTACATTAAATTTTCAAAGTACTGATATGGTCTCTGTTCCCTGACTGGACCCTGATGGATACACTATACACGTGCAAAACATTTGTTCATTGTATTCGTTTTTCCAGAGAACCAACTCTTGGCTTTGTTGATTTCCACCTTGGTATGTTCCTGGTTTATGTCACTAACTTCTGGCCTTTATTTCATCCTTTCTTCTACTTTACTTGGATTTCTTTTGCTGTTCCTTTTCTAACGTCTGAGAGAGATGCTTATTTAATTTGCTTTAACCTGCTTATTTTCTAGTGTGGATATTTAAGGCTGTACACTGCTCTCTAAGGACTACCAGAGTTCCAGCCTGCATGTTCATAATATTCTGCTGTTATTCAGCCCAAAATATGTCATTTCCATTTTGATTTCTTTTTTAACTCATGGAAGACTTAATTCCCACATATTTGGGGATATTCTAGTTCTCTTTTTGATGTTAACTTTTAGATTTCATTTGCCTTTTTATCAGTTCATAGCTCCTGTATGATGCCAATTCTTTGATATTGTTGAGGCTTTTATGACTCAGCACACGGGAAATGTTTTGTTTTCTATATCTTGAGGTGGTATTATTAGGTTCATATAAATTTTAAATAAGTATATTTTCTGAAATTTTTTATCCTTTCATGCATATGAAGTGATCTTCTTTATTTTCGTCTAAAATCTAATTTCTCTATTATTAATTGTAGCTATAAAAGCTTTCTGATGGTATTTGCCTAGTACGTCTTTTTCCATTTTCAAATTTTCAACTTCTCCAAATCCTTAGATTGGGGTGTTTCTCTTCTAAATAGTATAATTGAATTTTTTAAATATTCGTCTAGAAAATCTTTACTTTTTAAAAATTCTACTTGCATGTATATAAATACTGATATAGTTGAGTTTAAATCTACTTGTCTTGCTTAATAAATATTCTTTTTTCTCTTCTTAATTGCCAATTTTTGTACTGCTGAATATTTGTAACATTTTCCTTTTTTTCCTTTCTGGTTTCAATATTTTAGTGTTTATCCTAGAAATTAAAACATGCACACTTAAAACATTAACATTAGAATATGCATAATCTAAACACTTGCCTTCCTCTCAGGCAACAGCAAGGGACTGAGTATATTTTAGCTCCGATTTACTCTTACGCTTGACTCATATTTTACAGTTTGCCTCAAACTGTAAATTTTGACTCAAATACCTGACATTTGGACTAAAAATAATAGTTTTAGCTCTCCTACACAGTATTCTGCTTTGTGTATCAATGTTTATTCACATTTGCCCACATATTTGCACTTTACCTCTTAACTTGCCTTTGCCTCTCACATCTTCCATGTGAGATGACTTTCACTCTCCCCTAAACATCTTTTGAATGTTCTATTGAAAGATTGCTGTTAATAAATTATATTAGTTTTATTTCTTTGAAAATATATTTATTTTGAAAAATAGTTTTGATGGTATTGGAATTTTAAGTGGACAATTCTTTTCCCCAGCAAATTATAAATATCATTACACTTATTTCTATCTTCCATTATTATGGTTAAATCAGATGCCAGGAGCTTAGAATTTGGGTTTGGTTTGGTCACTTCAAATTTAAAAAAATTTTTTCTCTTTATTTTTGGTTATATGTAATTTTATTATGACATGACCAGGTGTGGATTTTTTTAAATTTTATTATAATTGGAATCTTCTGAGCTACTTCAATCTGTAAATGGAAGAATTTCTCATTTCTGGAAATTTCTCAGCCAGTGTGCCTTTAAATGATTACAGCTATTCCTCCTTCTGAGACTCTTATCAAATGCTTGTTAACCTCCTTGGAGTTTCTCCCACATTTCTTACCCTCCATTTCCATCTTTTTGCCTCTCTGTGTATATTGGGTAAATTCCTCTGATCAATGTTTCAGTTTATGCATTCTCTTTTTCTTTGTTCTATCTGCTGCTACACACTTTCATTAAGTTTTCTTTATTTGTTTATACTGAAGTAGATACAGTAATACAATAAACATAATAATCATACAACTTTAATAATTATTAGCTCACAGCCAATCTTGCTTCATTTATATCTCTTCTCACTTCCCCCATCCCCATAACATCTTGAAGCAATTCCCAGATAGCATTTCACTTCATCTGTAAATATTTCAATGTATTTTTCTAACAGAAAGAAATTTTTGCAGATACAATCACAATAATATTATCACACATTTTTTAAAGTCTTTACTGTCACCAAATGCCCAGTTAAATCCTCCATTGTTTTATAATGTCCTTTACTTTGGTACTTTTTCTTTGTTTTCCTTTAAGTCTTTGAACATATGAAGCATATTTAGAAGAGGTCTTTTAAAGTCCTTGTCAGCTAATTTAATCATTTATGCCGTTTCTGGGTCTGTTTTGATTGACTGCTTTTTCTCTTGGTTATGAGTCTTTTTTTTTTTTTTTTTTTTTTTCTCCTGTTTCTTCCCATGTCTAGCAGTGCCTGTTGGATACCAGACATCATAAATCGTATTCTTAAAGATTGGATTGTGTCATGTCCTTTAGACCTGTGGGCTTTGCTGTGGCTGCGCGTCAGGGCACTTGCGAATCCGCTTGATCTTTCCTAGGGCTCTTTGTAAGCTCTTGTAGGGCCAGGCTAGTGAAGCTTTACGCCAGCCTTTGCTCAGTCCCACTGCTAATGTGGGACCCTTTTACATCTTTGCTTAGAGGCTATGTATTCAAAAAGGTCTCTCCACTCTGGCTAATGGAAACTCAAATGATTCAAAGCTCATACTCCTTGCTGCATGACAGGTTAATCAGTTGAGACACGAAATGTTGGGGAAAGGAATAGCAACTTTATTTGGAAAGCTGGCAGACAGAGAAGGTGGTGGGCTAGTGTTCCAAAGAACCACAGTGCCAAGGTTGGGATGCTAGTTTCTTTTATAGAACAAAGAGGGAAAAGTGAGGAGATATAATAAAAATGGGGATAAGTTGCTGTAAATATTTCCTGGTTATGGCTAGACTCCAGAGAGTACGTGTTAATTGCTTCTTTCCTGCAGCCGTTCATTCAGAGGTGAGTCTGGTCAGGATGTTTCCTGAGAGCTTAAACAAAGGTGTTCTAGCTTCACACTCAGGCAGGGGAGGCAGGGTTCCCGGAGATGTGCCATTGTATTTGCTTTAAGCTACAGTCAGCATCCCGGTAGTATTAATGATTAATTTGCAGCAAAAGCAGGAGAACTCACTGGTTAAAGTCAAAGAAAGAAAGCCAGTATGGGGTCACAGTTGTTCTTCCCTATTACATGTTCAGCAAGAGAAGGTAACCTAAATAATCTACTCCATCATTTCCAGAAGTAGAATTCTTTCAAACCGGTTTCTGAAAAAGCTGAAATTATGAAGGGTAAGGAGACTGTTCCCTCCTTCCTTCTTGGCCTCAGTGCAAGGTGACGCGGTGACTCTGTGCTTTGTGCTCTGAAGACCAGACTCCTCGGCAGGGGGGCTGTTCTAAAGTGCAGGCTCGGAGGGAGAGACAGTGTTTGACTGTAGAGCTGTAACTCTGTTTTTTAAATCTTATAACTGGAAGTTTGTCCCTTCTGACCACCTCTAGCCATTTCTTCAATCAGGCTGATCTATAATAAAGCTTATATTTGACCTCCAGTTCTCTGTTTCCCATGTCTTATTTCTCAATTGCTTCTCAAACTTGGACAAGAAAAATAATTATCTATTCTATCCAATCCCCTCCAAAAAAGAAAAACTCAACCGTATGTCATAAAAGATTTTTTTCCTTCCAATTTCAGGCTAAATTTATATGTAGAATGATGAAAAAAATTGATAAGAAAGAAACGCAAGGAAACGTAAACAAACCCTGCCTGCTGGTTACGATCGCTGAGATGAGAAGGAGGACTTGCTACTTCCTGTTACTCCTCTGCTCCCCAGGGAACAACTTGAGCATCCTTCCTACTAAGTCCAATGGTGCCCAAAAGTTGCTTGCTTCAATATGTGATTTTACATTTGTAGGTCCTCAGGATAAATATATTACATTGTTTTATTTCTCAGGTCAACTAAAGTCATTACACAGCAACATTTCTTCCTTCCAGCACTTTTATTCAACGACTGCTCTAAACCTCACCAGTTAAGTGCTCATTTGAGGGTCCTCTGCATCCCTTTAACTTCTTTGGCCAGAAAATGAGAAAGCACTTAAGAAATAATTGAAGACATCTCAATGAGGTAAGGTAAGAATTAAAGAAAACTGCTTAGTCCTTAAATACATCTAAAATAACGAGCCACGAAATCTCTGTTCTCTGTGTGTACTCTTCAAATCATTCTTGTTTCTGGTGCCCAGGACAGGCTGAGATCAGCCCGCACTGTAACTCAATTACTAGTCCACTAGTATCAGTTACACATGATGAGACATCATATTGGATGACTGAAGAGTCTGTGTTGGAGTGTAAAAAAAAGTTGAAAGGTCAGGGAGGTAAACAGAATCAGGGCCATTGAGAACTTCATAGGTCATTAAAAGGATTTTAAAAGCCATATGCCGTTTAGAAGGCAGCCAAGATAGAGACTGTAAGATGGGAGAAACATGATCTGCAGATCAAGTCCTGGTAACAGCGCTGGCAGCCGCAGCATGCAGAACCATCTGCAGCCAGTTTAGCAAGCAATCTGGAATGCCACCAGGAACAAATTAAAATAGTCAGTCCTGAAAGAAATGAAAGACTAGCACGGATGAGTGAGATGCTGCTTGCTGGAGAATGCAGGGCCTGCAGTCCTAACAACATTCTAGAGACCGTAAAAAGAATTTTTCACCACCGATGTAATATGGAGATTGAAAGTTAAATGGCGGGCCATAAAAAGAAACATGCATGGCAGAACTGACATTTGAGGCAATGAGCGATGAATCCCATCCCCAGGGGTCCTGCCAGGGTACATGCAGCTCAGTGCAGAAGGAGCAAGGTTAACCCTGCCACGGTCTGCGAGGGGCACTGCCCACCTGGTCAGCCCTCGAAGCACAACAACGTTGAGGGCAGTCGTTGGTTTCAGAGCCAGCAATTTGAAGAACACCCTTTGATAATACCTAAAGTGGACTTTTAGATCAGATCCATATAAAGATTGCAATGTAATTTGTTAACACTTGTTGAGAATGAACTCACATCATTCAGTAAACTTAGATTAATCTTTAAATAATAATAAAAATTAAGCAAATATGATGATCCCTAACATTTACTAAATGCTGACTCTGTAAGCCAACACAGTTCGACGTGCTTTTTATAAAACCTCAGGTAATTCTGATGCCATGATGTATTGTTATGAGTTATCTGGTTCCTTTAGGCTAAGTGCCAGGTTGCCCTATAACTCCTCTTCCTAACTCCTCAATGACATTGCTCAGAGAGTAAAATCTATGCCCTGTTCTTTGCTATCATTGTAGTAGACAATGGCTAAGAATGTGCGTGGGTTTCTAGCCTTACAAGGATATGTGTAAAAACTGATGGAACCAAATATACCTGATGATGTAAAATTACTGGTGAAATAAATATCATCCCCATTTTACAGATGAGAAAGTCAAGGCACTATAAAATTTAGTAGCTTGCCCTTTAGAGCAGTGATCCCTTAGTATCCAGGACCTCCCCTCCCTAACCCCCGGGATATCAAAATCTGCAAATATGAGTTTCTTACATAAAATTGCCTGGAATTTGCATGTAATCTGCAAATCCACCCATAGACTTTAAATCATCTCTAGATTACTTCTAATACTTTATACAGTGCAAATACTATGTAAGCAGTTGTAAGTACAAAGTAAATATATTATGTAAATAGTTGCCAGCAGGGGGCAAATTCAAATTTTGGTTTTTTTCAAACTTTCTGGGATTTTTTTTTTCAAATATTTTCAATCCACAGTTGGTGGAATCAGGGCCAACTGTATGTGGTAGGGCCAGAATTTAATTCTGCTGCTTTAAAATCTTATACAAATCTAACCACAGAGTGGTTCTGGATTTAATCCCAGAATCCTAGTCCCATTTTACCTAGGCAGTGGCGAAACCAGCACGTAGAAGCAGCTGAGACACTTCAGCCATCCTGAACCTTGCCTGGGTCTCCTGAATGTGTTGCATTCTGCACTGGTTACCAAGTAGCTGGTGAGTCAACTTGTCAACTTCTCTCCCTCTTTTTCTGTTCTCCATTACTCATTGTATAGATTTAGAAAGTAAGACTGTGCTTCGGTATGTAGCTGAAATTGGTCACAATTCAGAACTTTTAAAGCCCAAATCTTCCACAGGGAGATTTAAACGTCTCTGGCTCTCTGTCCCATTCATTTCTGCACTGTTAGAACTCCCAAGCTCATTCTGAGAAGCTGCCGGCTCTAACTGCTTGTAAAGAGCCAGGTATGATCTCTTCGCTCCTGGCAACGTCACAGGACTCAGGGACAGAAGTTACAGGATAAACTTGGCAGCACAGGCAGATCTTATTTTACTGTACTTTGGTTTATTGCATTTCACAGATACTGCATTTTTTACAAATTGAAGACTTGCTTCCAGCAAGTCTATTGGTGCTATTTTTCCAACAGAATTTGCTCACTTCATGCCTTTGTGTCACATTTTGATAATTCTCATGACATTTCAAACTTTATTATTATTATTATTATTAATTATTATTATTATTATTATTATTATTATGTTTGTTATGGTGACTTGTAATCACTGATCATTGATGTTATTTCTACGACACACTGAAGGCTCAGATAATGGTTAGCATTCTTTAGCAATAAAGTATTTTTTAATTAAGGTACACACATTGTTTTTAGATATAAAGCTATTGCAGACATAGTAGACTACAGTATAATGTAAACATCACCCTTATGTGCACTGGTAAGTCAAAAAATTCATGTGACTCACTTCATTGCAGTGGTCTGGAACTGAACCTGTAGTATCTCTGAGGTGTGCCTGTGGGAGCTCTGTCTCCAGGGGCGGTACCCCATTGTACCCACGCCTTAAAAGTTCTAAGGATACTTTGTGTTATACTGATAAAGTCTAGCCCCCGTTACCTCAGGAAGGAGTTAACCAGTGTTGACCAGCAGCACCACCCTGGCATTTAACATTTCCAGCTCACTGTTGGCTTTACTTGCAGCCCCAAAAGAATATCAACTATGAATCATGGGAGATGAACCTCCTCAGAAATAAGACCCACCCAAGAATGGATGGGCAGGGAGACACTGACCACAAAGTAGTATAATAATTGGTTAAACTACACAGCAACCAGTGAAAGGTTAGATAAATATCTGAAGGGTTTTGTTTGTCTTGTCATTATTTACAGAAGAGGAGCAGTAACAGGAATAAGCCATTTGCAAGGAAGCCAGATTTCATACATGACTTTTAAGAATGATTCAAAAGTCAGTTGAGATTTACATATGACTTTGATATTTAACGTAGGTTGGGTGCTTTGTAAATTTGCTCTAAAATATGGTGTAAAAGATCATTCCAGCTTTAAAAAAAACACTATTAGAACTGCACCTTGAGCCTAATTTATGAACAGGGAAGGACACTATGATATTCTCAAAAATGTAAAGCATCAGATTTACATAGAGAGATGTTATCACCAACACTGACACACTTGATCCTGGGAACAGAGCTTACAGTAGTCATGAAGTTATTTGTATCTTCCTTGCTTCTTCACACACATAATCAGACATAATATGGATTAGAATTAAGTGTTTTAATAGATAATTCAGTAGAATGCCATTGATGACTATTCCATCTAAGCTAAATGCCAACTGCTAGTTCCCTAGTTTATACAAAATTTCACAGCAAAGAAAGAAACTCAAAAATGAGGCTGAAGTATACTGAAGAAAAAGAATAGATGTCATAGCCTTCAAAGCTTAAAATTTTCTAGGCACATCTTAAATTCTTTATGTTCAGTGTTCATTTGATTGACACTGCCCTATTAACAGCCCTTCAGAGACAAGGACTCCAACTATAGTAGCCAATGGGCAAGAAGAAGTTATTATCTAAAAGCACCAAAGTGGAATAATGCTATAAATGTCCAAATCGATGCTTAAGGATTCAGGATTATAGCATATTCCGTAGATGGTATTATTGCTGTCCTGAAGAAATGTCTAAATATTTATTTTAGTAATTTTTCAAGAAATGTTTTCACATTCTTACAAATTCTGGAGAGTTCATATGTAAATGCACTTTCCTATACATGTGTAAATATACATACACTCTGAAGATAATTGACATTTATATCAACCATGCAAAAAGTTGGGCAAATTTGAAAACCTGTGCATACAAGTTCATAGCAGCCTTATTCAGAGGAACAAAAAATGAAAACTTACCCAAATGTTTATCAACTGATAATGGATAAACGAAATACAGTATGCTCACACAATAGAATATTATTCAGCAATAAAAAATAATGAAGTACTGATACATGCTGCAACATAAATGAACCTTGGAAACATTAAGTAAAAGAATCACAGTCATTAAAAAATGTTATATATTTCCATTTATATGAAAGGCCTAGAATAAGCAAATCCACAGAGACAGGAAGTAACTTACTAATTCCAGGTAGTAGAGAATAGGGAGTAACTATAAATGGCTATGGAGTAATTAGATGGTGGGAATGGTTGCATAAGTTCATGAATATACTAAAAATATTTCAACTATATACTTTAAAAATGCAAGTTTTATGGTAAGTGAATTATATCTCAATAAAGTTATAAAAATATACAACTATGATCACATTTAGAATAATATAAGTTTATGAATTCATGAAGGCAACATACATCAAGAGAAAATCATCGACTTGAGACATGTAACATAAAAAAAAATCAGGACAGTTTTGATGCAATTCAAGTCTAGGGATTATTAACTTTTAAGGCTAAATAACTTATCAAAGAAAGAGACTACATGACCAAGTCAGCTATCGTAGGCAAATTATTGCAAATCTACCTTTAAATTTGAGGGTCAAGCAAATTGAGGGTCAAGCAATTTTGAAATATTATTTATTATCTTGGATAAACAAGATCAGTCTTTCTTGGGAAATGAAGAGAAATCCACTTGATCCAAAAATTCAGCTAATATATATATTCTATCTTTTATGAGATGATGTCATTATTTTTATTCTCACAGCAAGTCTATTTAAAAGAGTCCCATATAATATTATTTCTAACTCTAGAATAGGACATGGGGGACAAGAAGAGGACTGATACTCAGCTGGCACCACTGGCATTGCTGGTGGATGCAACCGGTGCTCCATGTTCTTGTCCTGTTCCAGAAAGAATTCAGAGACAAGATGTAGTGGTTAAAAAAGTAAAGTGAGGATTTATTAAGGGATGGATAGGACACTCTCAGGGGGAGAGCGGGCAGGCTTAGGTGAGCGGCTTCCCTGTGTTTCTTTGGCAAGTTAGTTACATAGGGTGTAAAAATGGGGAGGGAAGGGTTTGAGGTCGTATTTCCTGATTGTCATCCTAACTCCACCTTCCCAAAGGGAGGAGGGATTTTGTCCTTATTTAGTCTGGATCAGAAGTGTCATGGTGTCAGTGCATGATGGGTACTTCTTATCTGCAAGGCTAATTTTATTGACATGAGAGCATAATGAGCAAAAGATTACGTTTGGACACTGGAAATTCCTGCCTTTTCTCATCTTTCTTTATTCATCTCCAGGCCACTCATCACCCCAAAACGTGTGATCCCTTATCAGCCCAAAGTTTCCTGCTTTTCTTTCTCTGCCCAGGGACCCCTGGTGCTTACATGGTGTGTGGTTTTCTGCATTTGGCTTCTGCCCCTCCTTTCTGTCAAATTTCTGCCATTTGGTCTGTGTCCCCCTTTCTCCACTCATGTCTAGCTATCTTCCAGCTCAAACAGTATGACTGTAAAATAATGAAATAATATGTACTGGCTGATAAATAGCCTACACCTCTAGCCTCTCAGTGCCTTCCTGCCTTCCAATTGATCTGAACCCTATCCTAGACCCCAACCCCAGACCTCTGTCTAAAGCAACTAGAGGGTTGAAAAGCTGGTGTCCATACAATACAGTTGTAAATATTCAGAGTATAACACCTGATTAGAGATAATACTCTGGGAAAAGTAACATAATCAATGGCATTTATAGTTTATAAGTTGCTTTCACACTTTTTATTCAAGTATAGCTGACTTACAATATGACATCAGTTTTAGGTGTACAGCATAGTGATTCCTGGACTGCAAGGCTGTTTCAACAAATGAAAATCAATCAATGTAATCATCGATAAATCATGATCTCAATCAACGAAAATGCAATCAGTGTAGTACAGCACATTAACACAATTGAAAAAACACGTGATCATCTCAGTGGATGCTGGAAGAGCATTTGACAAAAATTCAATGCTGTTTCATAGTCATAGCATTCAACAAACTAAGAAGGAAACTACCTCAATGTAATAAAGGCCACCTACAAAATTCAACAGTTAACGTGATGCTCTATAAAGCAGCTGAAGCTTTTCCTTTAAAAACAGGCCTCAGTGCTGATGGCTGCTGGCTGATCAGGGCTGTGGTTGCTGAAGGTTGGAATGGCTGTGACATTTCCTTAAAATAAGACAACGAGGAAGTTTGCCACATCGATTGGCTCTTTCTCTCACAAACAACTTCTCTACAGCACGCAATGCTAATTAACAGCACATTACCTACAGTAAAATTTTTTTCAAAACTGGAGTCAGCCCTCCCAAAGCCTGCCACTGCTATCTATATCAACTAAGTTTACGTCATAGTCTAAATCCTTTGTTGTCATTGCAACACTCTTTACAGCATTTTTGACGGAAGAAGATAACATTTCAAGAAACCACTTTCTTTGCTCATCCATAAGAAGTAGCTCCTCGTCCACTAAAATTTTACCATGAGATTGAAGCAGTTCAATCTCCTCTTCAGGGTCCACTTCTCCTTCTGGTTCTCTTGCTATTTCCAGCATGTCTGCAGTTACTTCATCCGCTCAAGTCCTGAATCCCTCAAAGTCATCCCTGAGGGCTGGAATCAGTTTCCTTCAAACTCCTGCTCATGCTGATGTTTTGACCCCTTCCTATGAATCACAATTGTTCTCAATGGCATCTAGAATGGTGAACCCTTTTCAGAGTTTTCCCCTAACTTTGTAAAGACCCACCAGAGTAATCGCCGTCTATGGAAGCCACAGCATTACAAAATGTTTCTCTTAAATTATAAGACCTGAAAGTCAAAATGACTCCATGATCCATGGGCTGCAGAATGGTTGTTGTATTAGCAGGCATGAAACCAACATTAACCTCATTGCCCATCCCCGTAAAAGCTCTTGGGTGAGTAGGTACATTGTCAATAAGCAGTAGTATTTTGAAAGGAGTATTTATTTCTGAGCAATATGTCTCGACATTGGGCTTAAAGTAGTCAGTAAGCCATGCTGCAAACAAATGCACTGGCATCCAAGCTTTATAATGTCTCACTTCTCTGGGGGGCGGGGGGGGGGGGCTGAAAACAGGCATGACTTTCCTACCACTTAGTGTGTGGGTGCAGTAGCATCATGAAGGGGATACTGGGCATCTATTTAACTAGCCTACAACTATCCCACTGCCCAGAGTTAACAGGTGATGCTTCCCTTGAGCTGGTGTCCTGCAGAGGTGTAAGAACTGCAGACCACAGGAAGCATCTGCTGCTGTTTGGAGAGGCTTCGGTGGGGGTGACTCCCACACTTACCTTGGCTGGTGCCTACCTTCTGGCTGAGCTGGCTCAGCCAAAGCAGGTGTCAATTTTACAAGACATTAGTGGTGATTTTCCTACTTTCCTGTAAACCAGTGATGACTACAAAAGAAAAAAAACCTTTTTCTGTTACTTGATAGTATGAGATATTTGCTTGAAAATTCTCAGCAGAATATGGTAGAAGGAGTATACTCACAAAAGAAAAGCCAACACTACATGCTAGTGGGTTTTCTTACCATTTTCATTCCTTCAACAAAGGTAGGTGTAAAAGGTGCTATGAAGAGAGGAGATTCTACAGTGCCCAAAATACAGCTAGTCAGGATCTGGATAGCACTACAGTCATACAAGATGGGACAGGGAAATATCAGCACAACATGTTTAAGAGTTTAAGGTGTTTAAGAGGAAGAAAACAACCCTGAATAGCTTAAAGCAGTATGCAGAGGAAGAACCAAATGCAACACCATCACAGGTACTTTGAAGAACTCCTTGTAATATTCAGATATTCAGATGCTACAGGAAAGAAACTCATTAGAATTCAAAATAGACATCAATCTCAAAACCCACGTTTATTGCATGACATTGAAATTCCAGAGGAGTAGAAAGTGACCAGACACAGAGAATCATTTCATGTATTATTACAGTGCTCAAGATGATGAAAGTTTTCTTATTCATACAACTTACAACAATATTCCATATTAAGTGCCCATACCTCTTCATTCAGTGATGGCACCTTCAAGATGGCACCAGCACACGTCACTCAGTTATTTACTGTGCACAGTGTAATATTGGGTTATACTATGACATTTATTTATTTACTAACAATAGAAAGATGAGAAGACACACATATATATGAGAAAGTATTTGAATTTGCACAGGAAAGAAATCTTAACATTATCTCCTCATGGTTCATGATGGATTTTGAGATTGCAAATATGAATGCAATATCAAACACAATTTGACTATTCCTACCAAATGCACAAGTAAAAGGATGCTTGTTTCACTTTAAACAATCATTGTGACAAAAAAAAATCTTCTTTGGGTCTGACATATGAGTACATGACAATGGAAAATAACAGTACGTGTGCATCCATGTTGTTTAGAATTCCGTCATGCCTTTCAAAGATGTAAGTGAAACTTTTGAGCACATTGTGGAGAATCAGAAGGAAATTTAGATGACCTAATGGATTATGTTGAGACAGTGTATATCCATGGAAGGCATGGCAGATGAAGAAGACCAGAAGCTCCGAGATTTCCACCAGAAACTTGGAATATTCACATATCAGTACTGAACAGTGATCACAGAATAAACAATGCAGTGGAAGCCTGGCATAGCAAATTTCAAAAGCTGATGGTAGTGCAGCATCCTTCAACTTGGAGATTTATCGAGGTGTTAAAAGATGAACAGCAAAACAATGAACAAGTTGTCACCCAGGGTCTTGTGGTCACACTCAAATACAAGAGATATCAACATAATAAAATTTGTATGGCCAAAATTTTTAACAGCTGTAACAAAAGCAATAGTCAGGTTGATATATAATTGAGAGCAACATATAATTGAGAGCAACTGCTTATAGATTTGAGTAACCCTGAAGAATGAAGTTCATGATGAGAAAGAATAAGAACAAATGTGAAATCCAAAATTCATCATGAATTGCAATAAAAAAAATGTAAATAAAACTTTGATGATGTTGAATGTTTGTATTATTTAATGAATAATGGGCCAAATATCTCAATGGGTGTTTTGGGCAGTACTAAATTTAGAAGACCTTTCTTGTATGGACCAAATGTTTTAGACGGGACAAGATTTCAAGGACCTTTTGGCATAGGCCAATATCTCAGTGGATGTTTTGGACAGGACTGACTGTCCTCCGAAGTTGGATTCTTACACCATTCACAAATTTTAACTCAAAATGAACCAAAGACCTAAAAGTAAGACCTGAAATTGAAAAACTCTTAAAAGAAAGCATAGGGGAAACCTTCATGACATTGGATTTAGAGATGATTTATTGGCTATGACACTAACAGCACAGGCAATAAAACAAATAGACACACTGGGTTTTACATCAGAACTTAAAAGCTGTGCGTATCAAGGGAAACCACCAACAGAATAAAAATAACACCCGCTGAATGAGAGAGAACATTTTCAAACCATATATCTGATAAGGGGTTGATATTTATAAATATATAAAGGAGTCATACAACTCAGCAAAAAGCAAGCAAATTGAAAATGGCCAAACAACTCGACCAGACATTTCTCCAAAGAAGATGTGCAAATCTCCAACAAGTGTATAAAAAGATATTCCAACATCACTAATAATTAGGGGAATTCAAGTAAAACACATTAATGAGATACCACTTTATACCTTTTGAAAGAGGTATTGATTTAAAAAAAAAACAGACAAAAGTATTGGTGAGAATACAGAGAAATTAGAATCTTTGGGCACTATTTGGTGGGAATGTAAAATAGTGCAGACACTATGGAAAACAGTATGGTTGATTCCCCCAAAAGCTAAAAGTAGAACTACCATATAATCCAGCAATTCTCCTTCTGGATATATACCCAAAAGAATTGAAAGCAGGGACTCCAACAGATATTTGTACACCCATGTTCATAAAAGTATTGTTCACAAGAGCCAAAGGGTAGAAGGAAACTAAGTGTCTGCTAAGGACAAATGGATAAACACAACGTGGTATATATGTACCAAGGAATATTACTCAGCCTTATAAAGAAGGATTCTGACACATGCTGCAACATGGATTAAACTTAAAGATATTATGCTAAGTGAAATGAGCCAGTTATAAAATGACTAATAGTGTATGATTTCACTTATATGAGGCATCTAGAGTAATCAAATTCATAAAGACAGAAAGTGCCATGGTGTGTCAGGAGGTAAGGCGACAGGGGACAGGGAGTTAGTGTTTAACAGGTATAGAGTTTCAGACGGGGAAGATGAAAAATTCCTGGAGATGGATAGTGGTGATGGCTGCACAGCAGTGTGAATGCACTTAATGCTACAGAATTGTGCACTTAAAAGTAGTGAAAATGGTAAATTTTATGTTATGCATATTTTATTTTTATTGAGGCAGCAAGCTTGGAATTTGCTCACTCAAAGATGGTACCACTCAAAAACAGAGCTCAAGAAGTAGCTAGATAAATATCCTGTGACAGGTCCATAGCTAGTTACTTAGGGAAACTGATACAGTGTAGACATCTCTCTGAAGCTGATACGCTAGAAGGTCCTGTGCTAGTCTGCAAAGGCTGCCGTAACAGAATACCACAGACTGGGTGACTTATGCAACAGAAATACAGAAGAAGACAAATACAGAAATGCATTTTCTCACAGTCCTGAAGGCTGGAAGTCCAAGACCGAGGTGACAGCAGGGTTGGTTTCTGGTGAGACTTCTTCTCCCGGTTTGCAGGCAGCTGCCTTCCCGCTGTGTCCTCACACGGCTTTGCCTTTGTGCGTGCATACTCCTGGTGTCTCTTCTTCTAAGACCACAGTCCTGTTGGATTAGGGTCCCATCTATATGACCCCATTTATCCTTAATTACTTCCTTAAAGGCCCTATCCCCAAATATAGTCATACTGGGGCTTCCAATTCTACACACGGACAGGGCACCATTCAGTCCATAAGAGACACATTTACTTTCACAAACCACCCTATGGCACCATCTTCCCAAACTGCTAACCAAATTTTATTTAATAACTCTTATGCTATCAATCTTATAAAATTATTCCTTATTTGATAAAAAAAAAAGCAACTATAATTATGTTGCCAACTAAATAGAAATTTTTGAGATAGTAAATTAGTTGCAAATTCAGTGTATAGTTGTTCTCTGGTGAAAAATGCAAATTCAATTATTCAGTAAGAAATCACAAAGCATTACACCTTTGCATAGTACATATCCATCAGATCAGATAACTGCATTTTCATCCATCATTTGGTCAGTTAAAATAAAATTGTTACAACAGAACATCAATGTAGACTACTTTGAAGCTGAATACTTTATTTTAATAAATGTCTTGGCTGCTACTATGATTGCATCTTACAATGCAGTACCATTTTCTGTGGTCCACATCCCATCCCTCTCATATTCTCTGTTACTTAACGTTTGAGAACAATTGATTTAGACAGACAAAACAAAGCCTCTTCAAATCCATAGACTGTATACCTTAAGTGGATTTTCAGCCTTTGCCAATTTTTTATTGTCCAGCTTTCAAAAAAGAGTAGGTTGCAATCTTACTGTCATGAATCATTGTTACATATTGTGCCTCATTTAAGCCACAAAGATGCTGACTCACTTTTGTCACTAATTAGGGCTTATCCAGGTTTTCAACCCACCCAAAATATTAAAGACCCTAAAACTATTATTAATCATATCCATTATGAAAATCTATATCTGACAGTCGAACTGAGCCAATTGTTTATATTTAAAAAGCTAAATTGAAAGATTTACTTATAGAAAGGAATAAATATAGAAAATACCACATTTCACAATTGACTTCTTACTACTGTAGCAAACTGAATATATTTCTTTCTGGATGATTAATTTTTTAGGGAAAAATTTTAATGTTTTTTAATGTGTTTATCTTATGTAACTTTATTTTGCAGATACAACCAACATTACTACTAATACAAAAATGTTATTATTATAACAGTTTAAAATTTTGTTTAGAATAACAGATGCTTGCTGATCAAATAGTTAATTTGCTTGTTTTCTACCTAAGAAATTCTTTGAGACTTCTGGAAAATCCTATTATCACAGAGAAATAACTTGTAATACATGCATATTACAATGGTGGACAAATGGAAGGCATCTGATAGGTAATAATTATAATAAAATAGTAATAGTTATATTGCTCAGTGAATAAAATTTAAATAAAGCACAATTTTATACAAAAATGGGTATAATTCTTGTCTTCAATCAGAAATCATTCAACATACAATTATTGAGTGTCTACTATATGCAACTCTCATCAGTACCGTCTAAGAATAAATAGCGCATCAAGCAAAAGCATCGGAAATGGTTAATAGAAAAACAAGACTCTCTTTTGTTGTTTACAGGTTCTTTGGAACCTTATTTACCCTCATATAACATAAATCCAATTTTCATGGCTTATAGCATAGTACTTGGAGTGAGTTTTTTTTCCTTCAGTACTCCATGACCGCCACTAACACAAAATTATTACTAATATCTATCTCTGTATCATGTGATTCCATCACTGCTGGAAAATGCTAAAGACATGAAGAGATCTGTTCTGTTTCCTCTTAAGAGTCTTAAATTTGGCTTATTATTCTTCATCTACCCCTCCAGCTCTTCCTAAAAGAGGAAACTAGAAGTAGTTAGCCAAAGGTGGGAATATAAATTTAGGAAGAAGGAAGAAGTTGTTTTCATTTCAACTCTTTTTAGCTCACAGGCATTTCACATACATTAAAGAGAGAGAGAGAGAGAAGATGATAAGAGAGAAAGAAAGAGAAAAACCAGCCCCTCTGAGCTGTGGTAGCCCGGTTAAAAAATAGGAGAACAGTCAGCTCTGTTATAGATTTTTCTTTGAGAATTGAAGTTGGAGAAAAGGGAAGTCAAAAAGGAAAAGGTCTCCATTCCATGCGATGTTTTATAGATGAATTTCTCAAAGACTTTTCAGCTTTCTTATAGAAAAAAACCTAAGTTCATTGATTCAAATGATCATCTCTGCCTGTGGGATTAAAATCAGATGAGTCTAGATCTTTTTCTTGGCTAAAAACTTCAAAAAGAAGGAGAAGAGATATGGTGGTGGTTGACCACAGAGACGAGAACGTACTGGTTTGATTCACTGCTTTCCTGTAGTTCAATGAAAAAAATTTTCTATTATGATTCCATCAAACTCATAACTGTATTGTATTACCACATCAAAAATATCTCCAGGCATGCTAAAATATATATAAGAATGTTGCTATTAGAATTAAAAATCACTGTTTACAATTATTTGATGTCAATCTAGTTAGCTAGAATTATATACATCTATTTATCAATTTGGAGATTAATTAATCTCAAGTACAATAAAATAGCATTAAGTTACTAAAATGATTTCTTTGGGTTGATTGAAATGAGCAAGACAGAAAATGAAATACAGAGGCTGTCTGACGCAATTTCATGTAAACTAACTTAGGGGTTTGTTTTGAATAGTAGAAAACTAACCTAAACTGGAAAGCTACAGAGCTCTCTGTGAACGACTACACATAAGTGCATGAATTTATTGATGTTAGTCTTTGAAAAAATGAATGTGAAGCTTAACTCAGGTGACTATACCTACCAAATTTGAAGCTGAAATCATAAGAGTATTTACTCTGAAAATGTTGCCTCAAGACTTGGCCGAGTCTCCACTGGACTGCTTCTTATTAATTTCAGTCTCGCTTCACAATTACCCAGAAACACATTTCCAAAAGGAGATATCCTTTTGGTTTTGTTCTCATTTATTTTGTTAACTTATATTTTTGACAAATACTAAAAATTGACTTATTTATATCTTCTATAGAATGAAAACAATGGCATTTGTTCCTTTCTTTGTTCCCATAGTGTTAGAGCAGACAGGTAGCTAGATAAGATCAGTGAAAGGGGGACATGGGCAAATGGCAGAAAAGCATACATCTTGTAAACAACAAGGGTCCTGGGACAGACCAAGAAAAACAGGATCCTCTAAACTGATTTTAAAAACAAAACAAAACAAAAAAAAACCTTCTGGGTTGATAAGTGTCCTGGAGGCAGAAGGGTGGGACAGGACAGGAATCCCCACCATCCGAATGTAACCTTTCGATCATTATGACCTCTGTCCAGATATAACCTTTTGCTTATGAAACCCCCATCCAAATGTAACCTTTTTTTTTCATTATAACCTCATCCAACTTCCTGATCTAGACTAAATAAGGACAAAAATCCCTCCTCACCATGTGGGAAGGTGAAGCTGGATTGAAGATCAGGAAAGACAACCCCAAACCCCTCCCTGCCAATGAATATTCTGCCCACTCATTTTTACACTCGTAGCGATCTTGCCAAGGAAACCCGGGGCAGCCGCCCACCTGGCTCTGCCCGCTCCTTCCTCGAGAGCGTACTACCTACCCCTTAATAAATCCTTGCTTTGCTTTCTTAACCTCCATTTCTTATCTCTGAATTCTTTCTGCAACAAGACAAGAACTTCTTGATCCCAAAAACAGTGTATAAATGAAGTGACAGCATGGGGAATTCCTACAAGTACTTTCAAAGGTGAATTGGTAAGACCCCCCTGAGCACAAAAGCAATCCGTCTTCAAAGCAGCAAGCATAAATTGTAAAATCACCCATTATTTAACAAATACTAATGGAGCGCTTTCTCTAGCTCAGACATTGTGATCAATGACATTAAAATGAATAAGGCAGGGTCCCTTTTCTCAAAAATTTTACCACCTAACAAGGGAAGTAAATAAATACAGAGTGGTAGATTCTCTGGCTATGGGGATCACAATGATCAGCTTAATCTGAAGGTATCAAGGAAGAATTTGGTAAGAACTGATGTTTGAATTGAGTCTTCTTTGCGGATTTCTTCATAAATTATGAGCTTTCTTCAACCTCATGCAGAAAAATATGAGAAGGAATGCAAAGACGCATTGACGTGGGGTGGGGCTGTGTGGATGTGGTGCGGGATGGCTAAACACTAAATGTATGTGTGGGGATTATATGGATCAGTACTCCATTGATTGCAAGAGAAAGGAATGCAGCTCAAATGAACTTAAACATATAAGGAAACTCTGTTGATTTAAATAACCAAACTACAAAAAGGCAAAGAGTCCTTCGGACAATGGGATCCAGAGACAGAACTTCTATTAGAACTCTGTTTCTCCATCTCTTTGTCTCTAATCTCTGCTTTGTTTTGTATTTTATGATTTGTTCTTTTTTACTAGGTAGAGGCTTTCTCTACATGGTAGAGAATGCAACCACTGGGAGTTAGAGACTTACATCTTAACACTTCCATCAAGACAGAGCAAAGACTTTTCTTCCAGCTACAGAATAAAAATTTCCAGGGAAGAACTAATAATAAAATAGGTCCAGTTTAAGTCTTAAAAAAGGGAGCAAACATAATAGTTACAACTTGGTTACAGCTAAGACAGGTCATGGTCAGATCACTGAGAACTCTTTACTCTATGCAAGGTTTGGATTTCACCCTTTAGAAGAAAGGGAACCAGTGAAGGGTTCTAAATAGGGGAGTAATAGGTCAGATTTCTGTACTTAAAGCACAGAAGACGATGGGGTAAAGGGAGAGAGGGCAGGGTGACAGGAGGTGGTTCTACTGAACAATATGTAGGAGGTGATAATGGCTTGAACTAGAATAATAGCAGTGGTAATCTAGGAGAAATAGAGTAAATAGGAACCAGTATTCACTAGATAGAGGTGTTTGAGAAGGGAAGTTGTATAGAATATCTAAAAGATTCCAGGTTTGGGTGCTAGGTGAACAATGGTACCCTTAACCAGAATAAGAGCTACACAAAGGAGAGAAACACATTCATTGTGAACAAGCTGAGGATCATATGAGATATCATGGCAGGCATCTTGGTTATCTAAGTCGAGCTCAGGAGAGAAGTCAGCTAAGCTGGGTATATAAAACTGGGGACAATTCACATAGAGATGGTAGTTGAAGTCACAGAGGGGACCAAGGTGGCCAGAAGAATATGCAAGGCGAAAAGAGAACAAAATACAACTGTCCCTTGGTATTCATTGGGGATTAATTCCAGAACCCCTTGGGGTTACCAAAATCTGCAGATGCTCAAATCCCTTATATAAAATGGCGTAGTATTTGCAGATAACCTACACATATCCTCCAGTAAAATTTACCTCTAGATTGCTTGTAATACCTAATGCAATGTAAATGCTGTGTAAACAGTTGTAAATACAAAGTAAATCCTGAATAAATAGTGTCTGGTGCAGGCAAATTCATGTTTTGCTTTCTGAAAACTTTCTGGAAATTTTTTTGCATTTTCTATATTTTAGATGTGTGCTTGATTGAATCTGCAGATGTGGAAACTGAGGATACAAAGGGCATATGATACAGAACTCTGTAGACTTAATGGATGAGTGTGATGACTTTATAGTGTGTCCACTTGGCTGAACTATATTTCCCAAAATTCTCTTTTCCTGCATATTTCCAATTGAAGTGGGCTGGTGATTCTCTTGCTAGAGAAAAGGGGGCAGAGGGAGGTAACAACTATTTTGTTCTGTGGCCTAATATATGGAAAGTGTCCAATGTGTGCTTGAGAAGAATATCTATTCAGCTCTTGTTGGGTGGAATTTTCTGTGTGTGCCCATTAGGTTCAATTGTTTATAGTGTTGTTCAAGTCCTCTGTTTCCTTATTGATCTTCTGTCTGATTGATCTATCCATTATTAATAGCAGAATATGGAAACCTAGTATTATTTGTTACTATGTCCGCCTTTAGTCCAGTCAGTGTTTGGTTCATATATTTGGATGCTCTGCTGTTAGGTACATATGTATTCATAAGTATTATGTTTTCTTAGTGAGTTGATTATATATGATTTTATATAATGTCCTTCTTTGTCTCTTGTAACAGTTTTTGACTTAGAGTTTATTCTGTCTGATATAAATGTGTCCACCCCTCCTCTCATCTGGTTATGATTTGCTTCTAATATCTTGTTCCATCCTTTTACTTTCAGTCTGTGCATGTCTTTATACCTAAAGTAAGTCTTTCAGACGGCACGTAGTTTGACCTTGTTCTTTCATCCTTTCATACACTCTATGTCTTGTCTATGTCTTTGATTGGAGAGTTCAAATCATTTATATTTGAAGTATTTAGTGATAGCAAAGAATCTTATATTGCCATTTTGTTTATTATTTTCTATGTGTTGTATAGTTATTTTGTCCTTCTTTTCCTCTATTGCTGCCTTCCTTTGTGTTTTATTAAAATTTTTTGTAATGAGACTGATTCCTTTCTCATTTTGTTTTGTGCATCTTCTATAGTTATTTGATTTATGGTTACCATATGGATTATATAAAATATAGTTAAAACAATCTATTTTAAACTGATAACAATTTTACAGCTTAACAACTCTGCTTCTTTGTATCTCCCCATCACTTTATGTTATCAGTGTCATAAATTGCATCTTTTTATATTTTGTATCCATTAACATATTTTATAGGTATATTTTTAGGTTTTTGTCTTTAAATTCTTTACTTGAATTGAAAATTATTTAACACTATTACAGTGTTATGAGATTCTCTATTTGTCTATATATTTACTGTACCAGGGAGATTTATATTCTCATATCTTTTGTGTTGCTATGGGGTCTTTCATTTTAACTTGAAGGACTTCCTTCAGCAACTCTTGTAAGGCAGGCCTACTGGTGAACTCCCTCAGCTTTTATCTGGGAAGTCTTTATTGCTCATTCATTTTTTTTTTTTTTTTTCTGTAGAACACTATTTAATGGCTTACATGGGTAGAGATCACATTGTTATGTAAAAGAAAGGGTTGTGCCTATGATCATCTTTTGTAAGTCAAGCATACGTACACATACATACTACAATACACACATACAGAAAACGTGTACTAAAATGCTAATTGTATTTAGTATATAGCACTCTTGGTTGGCACTTTTTCTCTTTCAGCACTTTGACAATATCATCCCACTCTCTTCTGGCCTGCAATGTTTCTGCTGAGAAATCCTCTAATAATCTTATGGGAGGTCTCTTGTATGTAACAAGGAAGTCATTTTTATTTTGATGCTTTCAAGATTCTTTGTCTTTGACTATGTGTCTCATGCATCTCTCCTCCTGAGTCAAATTACTTATAGGTACACTGAAAAATGAAATTCCTGCACTTACAAACCCAAGAATGAGACCACAGTTTCTCCATCAATTTGTTTCCCTGGGAGGCCCTCTGTTAACAGCAATCTGTGAGCTCCTTGAGAGTGTCTTTCTTCCTTTTAGCTGACCTAGTTACTGTTCAGTCAATATTTGTCAAATAAGTGAATGAGTGAATGGCCAGCCAGCATCTTTAAATGATTGTTCTACAATCCAACTCAACAATATGGATACTGTTTGGAAGATTTTGAGCTTCTTTGAAAGAAGAATCATTTGAAACCACAGGAGTGCAATGAAACATGGCATAAACAATAGTAATATTTTTAGTGTTCTAGAAACATTTTTCTAATATCTTGCTTTCTTTTTTTTTTTTCTTTTTTTTTTTTTTAAGACAAGAAAGGTTTATTTTACTTTCACGTAAGTCTGAGCTTGTAGATTGCCCAAAACAGCAGGCCACTCTGTCCCACACAGCCATGCAGGCACTCAGGTCCCTTCTGTCTGGCTACTCCTCTGTCTCCCTGGTGTTGTCCTCATTCTCCTGGCTGTAGCCAGCTCATGGCCACCTAATATCTTGCTTTTTTAATGAAGACAATTCTCACAAAAATTTTTCAGGATTTAATAATACTGATGTCCCCTGGGGCACTGAACCAGAATATGGTTTTAGCTGTTGTAGGGTGCGATGGCACCTTCTCCAAGTTCTGTGGGCTCATCTGCTGTGGGTTGCTTAGAGTCATGGACTTATGGGTGAGGCTCACCTGGACGTAGATCTTCTTTTGCATTTTTATGTGGGGGTTGGATGATTTATATTTAAGAAAAGGTCATTCTTTTCATTTTTATCCTACACAAATAATATTTTTTGTCAATTATTTGTCCAAAATATATCCTCCAAAATGCATATTCTTGCTCTTTAATATATTTCAAAGCAATATTAGGTCGTATATTTGAGTAGATAAAATGACCCACTTACTGAGTGAGTTTCCTTGGATATCATAACCACAGACAAGAATTTCTTTTAAAACTTTAAAAAATAACAATAGAAAACAGTGGTGTCTTGGTGATTTCATTGGCTTAGTGTCCTTAATCTTCAATATGAATCAGTATCAACTAGAACTATGAATGGATTTTTTAACTAGAAAAAAAAGTCTACACATTTTAGAAATCTTGGTCAATATGGATTAAACAAAATATATAGATCAGGCCACTTAAATTTCTTTGGTTCAGCTCGTGTGTGTAAAGTAAGCTGATGCACCTAAATTAATCACATGCTCAAACTAATTCTTTTTGCACCCTTTTTAATCAGGTTAGGATTTCTGTGCTATGAATGTGAACACAGAAAGTTCAACAATTCTGCTAGGGGAAGGTTCCAGGGCATGGGGATTAAGTGAAAAGTCATCTTTCATTCCCTTGCTGGACCAAAAACAGCCTCAGTCCTCAACACTGAGTTTTAGATGATGTGGAATGTACTGTATTCACAGAGCATATACTTTCTGAGCAACAATGAAGGTCATTTATTACAGGATTGTCAGCCAAGTCTACAATGATTCTTTGATTAGTGAGAAGTGGTTTTGCATGTTATGCCTTTGGGATATTTCTCTGCTCTTTTCTTCTCCCTCCATGAGGATTTTGTGGATTGTGCTAATGCTACACATGCTGATATTTAGTATGAGATTTGCTACATGATGTGCCAAAGGTGACGGACAATAAAGCAGATAGCTTAAATTAATTTAGAAAGCTTGTGTTTTTCTCTAAGGGAGAAAATATTATATTACTTTAGGAGCCCTTATAAAAGACAGCAGTGAGGAAATTGTATAAAGCAAAGTTCTTTACTCTTAAAGTTTTTTATAAAAATATTGCAAAACAGTGGAGGAGGTTTTGCACTTTAAATTCCTGCTACCCCAACCCCTATGTACCACAAACGTATCATGCTCTCTTGGATACATCAAAATACCAGCTATTGCTTCTTCATTGTGGTGAAAACAAGGCTTCATGGGATCAGCCAGGATTTCAAGTGAAAACGCTTCTCAGCTCCAAACCTATATGGGTAACTTTAGACAATCTATTTCACTGTGTCAAATAATTAAGTATGGCAACTGAGAAATGCTGGGATGTGATTTTTTTGCTAATTTCTACAACTATGTTTTTGCTCAATTTTCTGATATCCTGAGTATTTAGCAGATCGTTGGATGAGGAAACTGCACCTAAGGTCACCTAGGGTATTTGAAACCCAGGGTACTCATTTGTTCACTATTTCACTTGTTCAACCATTGAAGAAATGCTTATTGCCCCTTTCTTTAAGCTAGTCACTGTACTAGACATTTGAGGTAGGGCTATGGATGCAGAGAACAAGCCAGATGTTAGCCCTATCCTCTTGAAGCTTAAAAATTAGCAGGTTCATTAGTGAACATAATTTTTTCCCAAAGGCCTCAGGGATTTTCTTCCCCGAGAAGTCTCAGCTCCCTCCATCATAAGTGGTTCCTTCAGTTTTGCCCAAAGCATGCTTCTCCGGCATTCTTAACACGAGAAAACACAACCCAGTAAGGACAATTGCTGCTCTCCAGGGGCAATGGACTCTTATCACTACTGATGTGTTGCTTACCCAACTGCCCTTCCAGATCCCAGAATAGCTCCCACAGCTGAACCGAAGGACATTCCTCTTATCTAAACAAATCTGTAGAGTCCTGCGTATTTACTGTCCCCAGTTACACCTGAAGCCAACAATGTGTCCAGTGAAAGTTAGATCCTCTTCTATCCCCAGCTTCTAAGAGGCACCTGCTAACACTCCAGTTTACACTAGCAGCAATACCAGCAAACAATGATTTCCCTCCCAGAATGCAACTTCCGCCGTTGAAATACAAAGACAGAAATGGAAACTTCTGCCCTTGAGGGGCTCATAGCTCAGCTCAGTCACTGCCGTGTTACCAGTCACTGCCCCTGCTTCCTACCTTCCCGCATAGCTAGGTCTGGAGCTTCCGTATGCTCTGACTGACACGCCCACTTGAGTCTTTTTAGCTCAGCTGATCACTGGAATTTGGATACTTTCTCTCAAGATTCTGTTCGGGGAACAGATCTGATCTAAGACACACTGGCATCCAGATAGACAATACAGAATAGATGGGTCCATGTGCAATTGGCCAATGGAGAACCCTTCCTGCCTGGCACTAAGGCACCTGGGTAAGCGGCCCCCTTGTCATGGGCTCTAGCAGTGGCACAAACCCCTACGCCACACTAGGTTGAGGGCGGGTCACCCATATCACCCTTCTACTTACAGCAAGTCTAGAGCGCCCACTTATTTAGTGCCTCCCAGGAGCCTGGCTCAGTCCCAGGAATTTAGCATTCCTTAGCACTAATCCCCACTAACACATTCTTCTACAACATGGGTACGGAGGGGCTTTGTCACCCAAGAACACAAAGCCGAAGTTCCAGCCTCTTCAGCTTTCTGGTCGTGACGCTAATACCCTGACGTGCTGCCCTGAAACCAGCCCATTCAGCTGCTCGTTGTTTAACTGCCTGCTTCTCGCCAGTTCCTTCCTCCAAGACAGGGACCTGTCCCTCAACACCCACGACCTTCTCAAAGATCCTTTTATTTGGTAGCTCTTATTTGGACAGACTGTCTGACTCCTAAGGCTGCAATTCATCTGACTGAAAATAACAATCATCTGGAAGCTGCTGGTGACTAGAAGCAACCAGGTCTAACTCCTTGGATGATGAGGGTATGAATGCTACTGATGGGAACCACCAGTCTTAGAAGTATCCGACTCTACACCAGGACCTTTGCGTTTAGCAGGTAAGTTACTGCTCACAAACGTTCTATGATATGAGTGTTGTCATCTCTGGTTTACAGATAAGGCCCAGACAGGGTGAGCCATTTGCCCAAGATCTATGACCAGAAACTGGATTCAAACTCTGTGTAGCTTACTCCAAAGTCCACATTCTGACCCTTAGGAAAGATTGTGATATAAGGCTCCAGGTAGAAGGTCAGCATCTCTGATCTGGTGACCGACCATTCTGATTCTTCTGAGACTGGTACCTGCCTCTTGGGAGACCTCTCGGTCTTGGAGAAGCCAGGACTGTTGTCCACCTCAGCCTGTGTTAGAAGCCGTAGCTCTGGCTCTTCCTCTCTTCTCTGTGGCACAACATGGCCAGGCCTGCAGTAGACACAAAGGGCCAAAGTGGTCCCTTCCTAGGGTAATCTAGGAAAGACTAGAATCTTCCAGCCCTCCAACCTCGAGAGCTACCCCATTTTGAGACCGCTTTGAGCTGTCTTGGTAAGGAATTAGGGGAGCATTAGGGAGCATGCTTTTTACTCAGTGTTTGTTCTTTGCACTGTTGGTTTATTTCTCAGTAGTCAACAGAGGAGACAACAGTCTTCAGCTGAGCCCCAGCTGTCACTCTTGTCAGTCTTCAAATCTGAACCAGTCTTTGGTGAAATGGCTTCACTTACCTTCCCTAGCCCCTTTCCCTGCCCTATCCAAAGTTAAGGTTCTGGAATGTTTTGCCGTGGAAACCATCTTCAGCTTCAGAGCCCACATGCCCTTGGAATTGCTCATGGCTGGATTCCTCCACAGGTGGACAGCAGAGGCCCATTTCCCATGAAGCTATTGACCCTTAAGTTTAACAGTTTTGCCCTGGCATGAGTCCTTTCAAGTCCCCAAGAGAGACGTTAGCAATTTGTTCACGTGAAGGATTTTATTTTTAGCATTTTCAAAAGTAAGACATTTTAACCTCAGTTGATTAAGACTAGTGTCTCTTTCCATTCCTACTACCACTCTATACATTTTACCTTCAGCAATTGGCTTTAGCATGGCTGTGACTATATTTTACTGTCTGGCTAAGGAAAAGCTAAGATGGGAATATGCCACATTAAGTGAAATTGAGAAGGATGTTTAGAAAGTTTCAATGAAACAAATGGAAATTAAGATAACTGACATGACTTTATAGTTTGCCTGTTTTAAAATTTGCAAATTAAATATGTTTTTTAAAACTCAGATTAAAAACGAATGGAATAAGAAACAGAATCAAAAATATGTGCAAAGAAATCAAGAAAATGATTCTACAAAGAGAAATGAATTGCAACACAATAAAAACTCACATAATACCAAAATCAGTAGTTCTTTATATGAGAGGATCATTTTCAAACAGAAATAATGAATGGGCACTTAGTTTATCTGAGAATTCAATTAATGAAAAGAAGTTAATTGTTTTAACACATTTGAAGAAAAGATTTAAATTACCTGCTGATTTAACCAATATGAACAGTTACAAAGATAACAGAATACTCAGAATACACACAAAAACACCAGTGACAAACTGGTAAATGCCAATTTTTAATTCAAAAGCCATTGAGAGTAGTCAAGCACAAGAAATGAGACAGCTAGTATGTGAAAGAAATCCTGATAGAGGTTTTCACAGCTTTGACGGCTATCCTGAATGTCCACATGACACTACTAATACCAAATTATAAATTTAAATTTTTTTCACAATTACCAATACAAGAATACAAATTTTACTCAACCATGTTAAAAAATGATGAATTTTCTATGTTTAATAATTTACATAGTTGCTGTCATTTGAAATAGTGATTAACGAGTATGTAGGGAAAAAAATGTTTTAAAGCACTATTTACAATGGCCAAGACATGGAATCAACCTAAATGTCCATCGAGAGATGACTGGATAAAGAAGTTGTGGTATATTTAGACAACAGAAATACTACTCAGCCATAAAAAGAATACAATCATGCCATTTGCAACAACATGGATGGAACTGGAGATCATCATTCTAAGTGAAGTAAGCCAGAAAGAGAAAGAAAAGTATCATATGATATTATTCATATGAGGAATCTGAAAAAAAAAAGAAAAAAAAGGACACTAATGAACTCATCTTACAAAACAGAGACAGACTCACAGGCATAGTAAACAGTCTTATGGTTACTGGGGGGAAGGGAGTAGGAAAGGATGAATTTGGGAATTTGAGACTTGCAAATGTTGACCACTATATATAAAAATAGATTTAAAAAAGCAATTTCTTCTGTATAGAACAGGGAACTATATTCAATATCTTGTAATAACCTATAATGAAAAAGAATATGAAAATGAATATATGTATTTATACGTATGACTGGGACATTGTGCTGTACACCAGAAATTGACACATTGTAACTGACTATACTTCAATTTAAAAAAAATTATAGAAGTGAATCCAGAAGTTAATTAATTAAAAATGTCATTATTTTTCTAGGTTTAGGGGGTGTTTGTGGTATTTGTCAGTTTTGTAACATTTAAAAAACGTGACTTGCTCCATTTTTTTTCCTCATTCTAAATAAGTACCTATTTTCATACTTAATTTCATAATCTTTTTCTGAATTTGACAGGGCACTTCCAATAGTGTAAGCTCCAGATCCCATGGAGCCTAGACCTGCCTGCTTGTTACTTGTGCTGCCCGAGGGCAGCAGCTTCAATGAACCAGGCCAGCCTGGGCTATTTCTGTATGCAGAGTCAGAATCCGTCTTACATAACTAGAATTTCCACTTCATTCTTCAGGCACTAGCTTGAGAACCGAACTGCTCAGAACTTTCCAATTTTAAGCACGGAAGACAGTAATTCTCCACAGCAACATTTTGGAAATATCCTTATTAGTTTGAAGGCGTCCATCACTGCTCTTCCCCACCCTACCCAGCACAGTTTAGAGTCTGTTTCTATTTTATAAAATTTTGGCCTAAATACTACAGAGCACCAATAGATGTTCAATCATGTATTAATCATTTGCATGCAGTTAGAAGATTTGACAGTAAGTAAAATTTTATAAATTTAATCAGACTGACTTAGTACAGTCAGCTGGTTTTGCTTTATTTATTGTCATGATGTTATTTTAGTAGATTCAGCCAGTGGCATTAGAACTGAAAAAACAAACAAACAAACAAAAAAAACCTTAACATAGGATATGAAATACGCCCAACAGGACTGCTCCGCCCTACCTACCTCGGGCCATCTGGTCCCTCACTTAGCCTAGATTCTACTTATTTATCTGTAGCGTCAAGGAGTCTGGCAAAACTAGATCCTGTCGTATTAAAAACTAAGGCAAATTAAATACATCATAAATCAGTTTACTTACAGTAATTTCGACCTTTTGGGGATCATCTAGTTATTTACTAGTGTGAACAATCAAGTTTATTTGAAACATCTTACCTTATTTATTAGAAACAGCCTGCAGTCCCCTGACAGTGAAGTTTCCTCAAATTATGACTTCAAATCCTGGTTTTATTCCAAATGTATAACTTATGATTTCAGAACAACAGAGCAACAGAGTGAAAAGGGTCCAAGAGCCACACCTGGAGCTGGCAGACTGAGATCCTGAGAATAAATGTTTCAGCACATAAAGTTGATACCAGCAAATAAAACTAATATAAAATATTTAAAGCAGTCATTGGTGCTAAGGCAGCTGAATTTAAACTTTGCGAACACTGGATTGAGTCAGACAGAAGTGGGTTTAAGAGCTCTCTAACATGGGCAAGTTACTGAATTAGCTTTGCCTGAATTCCCTGGTGCATAAAAACAGCATAATAATACTGACCTTATGAGGTTATTGAGATAAATGAGAAAAATGTCATAATAGAAGCAACAAATGGCAGATATTTTAACCCTATTCTAATGAAAGTTAGACAAAGCTTTTTGGAAACAAGAGTAGTGTCTGTATTATCCATGTGAAATATTTTTCATTGTTTATTATACTTTGTTTGCCAATATACAATTTTTAAATTTTTAGGAAATTTACATTTTTAGGAACAAAATTTGCTGGGACAGGGGAGGATCTTTCAAAATGTGTTTATCAGGAAGGAATCCCAGTCCTATAGAGGAAGGCAGTAATAAACTTCGACCGCTCCATGGATGCCAAATGTAGGTGTTACTGAAGGCCAGTTCGTGTGCCCGAGGCACCATGAGGCCAAACAAACTGAAATGTTGGAGTTTGGAGCAGAGAAAGGTTAATTGTAGGTCTAAGAAAGGAGGATGGGTGGCTCGTGCCCAAGAAAACCCTGAACTCCCTGAAGGGTTTCAGTAAAGCATATTTACAGATCAGGTAAGGGAGGGGGGTCGCAGCATCTGCGATCAGCTCCTGCACAGTTCTCTGATGGGTTGATGTGGAGGGAGCAGGGCGTCAACACTGTCAACCCCTAAGCACCAGGTCTGGGGGCCACGTGCTCACAGTCAACAAGTAGTTAATTTCTTCCCTTTGTTGGTGGTTTTTAGCATTGAAAAACTCAGGAAATATACGTGAGATACCGTGATCTGGGTGCTTCACAGAGGAGCTCCAGCAGGGGATGTGGGGGAGGGGTCTGACCCTGAAGGCCCCCCCCAGGTCCTGCTCAGTTACAGATGAGACAGTTTATCTCTCAGCAGAGCACACTGCAGGGGCATCAGTGGTGCTGGATCCCGGGTCCCCGAGCCCCTCGGGCAGCACCGTGCGCCCAGGTGGGTGCCTAGAGCCTCGGGACCAGCAGTCCTCGAACCAGCAGCAAATAAGCCAGCCCCCTGCACTAGGGAATGGGCTCATCCTGCAGTCACCTGGACCTGCTCAGCAGCCCGCTGGCTAGCTACGAAGACTACTCGGGATCAGGAGACAGACACAACTTGCAGTGTAGACACCCGGCAGGAATATGCAGGGACACGCAGGGCCCCTGGCCAATTGCTTTCCCCAACAATGTTATTTTCGGGAAACAACCATCTTCCTTTGATGTTAAACACTAACTGGAGATGCTATTTGTGGGACCAACTGATATCCTTCGAAGTCCAGTGACCCCCATTCCTAGGCTGTCAGATGTCTGCCGGCGATTCCTCTACAGATAAAGCGCACTCTTTGCTGGGGGAGTTTGCCCTAACAAGCTAATAGCCCTGGGTGTGCCTGATCTCACCAGAGCCAGGCTGGCCTGTTTCAGCCCACCTTATCAGGGTCACCAGCCCCGCCCCTTCACGGACCTGAAACCTCTTACCTCACCTGCAACCAGTCAAGCCAGTCAGGCACCTTGCGACCCGACCTTATCAAGACTTCAATGACTGGTCCTCGGGGCTCACACAGGCACCTCTCATCTGTGTGGCCCCCTGTTGTCTATGGCAGGATACCCCAATAAACTCCTTTCTATTTTCATACTCGATCTCTGGTAAATTCTTTTACCAACCCGCGTGTCACCAGCTCACCGACCGGCTGCCCTGCTGTGTCCCACAACACTATTGTTTACATAAATCTGATTCTAACTCAGTGATTTTAACCGCTCCAAAATCTAAAATATTTAATCTTTTCACAAATTAAAGTTTGTGAAATGATCTCATCTACTCTTCTAGAAGGTTAGTTTTTACAATTTAGTGTACTATTTCAAACTGATACAGTGTTTTATATAAAATTCTCTTGTAATACAAACCAATTATTTCCTTTTGGCTATTATGTTACTCTTTTGCATCTAACAGTTTTTAATTTTTTTTCCAGGTCAGTTTCTGCCACCATCTTCTATTCAGCCACAGGGGGACATGGTAACATAATACAAAAATACAAAAATCCAGTAACAATCCACAAAGCATTAGCAGTTAAAAAACAAGAGGTTGATTTTAGGTTGTCACATTGCCCCCTCTCCCCATACCTTAGTAGATTTTTGCAAAGTTACTGTTAAGACTCAGAACTATTTTTAACTTCTACAAAGCAAAAGATGAGAAGAGTATATGTAAGATTATGCTAAATATCATTTAACACCATAGATTTTCAAAAGATCAACCGCCTGATACGATGTTAAATATAGTTGAATGTGGTCCCACATCACTGTGCTACTTTGCCAGGTTTCCGTCGGATGCGATTTGCAACAAGCAACATATTAAACCCCCATAAATAGTCATTATAATGTAAACACTGAACACTTCTTATTGTAGCAGTGAAAGCAGCCTCACCAAAATATATAAAACAGAAAACAAATCCTTGAATTTCATCTCAGGGCAGAAGGTGGATTTGAATTTGAAGTCATGCCAAATGGTAATTTTGGGCACAAATATTTCAGACAAAGCTGATCTATTATGAGTAATAACAGCATATGTTAGTTTCTAAGTCAGTTTGCATATGTCATGGGAAGCACACCCAATTAGTATGTGAGGCCATTTACACTTCAGTGAAGTTATTAACAGTAAATCATAACAAAGTAGGTATGATCAAATTTACATTCTATTTTAAACAGACATAAAAATCTGACACTAAAGCAGCAATATAGAGAAAAATAGAATCTTCAATGAATTGAATCGGCAAATTCTTTTATTTTTCTTCATCATCATCTTATTATTATTATTATTACTATTAATTTCTTTTCACATAGCCAGCTGCTATGGCTCTTGACAGTTTCCTTTTAGCTAGCTAAGCCTTGGAGGATTAAAGAAGACATTTGGCCTTTATGGTTTTCTGTGTCTGAATGTGTATGTCCCGAGGAGGAAAGGAGCTGTGCAAAAAGCTTTTAAGCACCAATGAGCGCGCACGGATGAGGAACGTCTGAGTTATGTTCACTGAAACAGATGGCGTGTCCCAGAATTCCCTGAGCTGCCTCGGGCTTTTGCTGGTGTCAACCCTGTGGTAAATGGGTTTTTATAATGAATTTACTGTTAATTTTCACACACACACACAAACCATTAGAATCACATTAAAAGGCTGACTAAATGCCACTCCAAAAGCATGACTGTTTTTGTTCATTTGGAAGATGCTCTGAAAAATCCAGAATCTCAAATCAATCATTCACGTAGTTTGCAGAGTAGCAGATACCCCTGTGGCTGGAGAGGGGCAAATACTTTTGGGAGGGTTCTCGAATCCTACTCACTAGGGCAGAGCTCCAACTTTTTTTTTTCCAGATAATCACAGTTATTATCCTTGTTATCAATACCAAATGTGGGTATCTTATCAAACTAACTCAATTTTTAAATTTTTTGTTTAGTCATTTCTCTTTTAAAAATGTTTCTGTCAATAAATAAAGCAAAAAACTTTGGTTGGTTTGGAAATCAACTATACTTCAATTTTTAAAAATGGGGCTTGGTTGGAGTAAATAATGGAGCTGTATTCGAGAAGCACATATTCCAAAGGGGCTACCAACCGCGTGTGGAACATCCAGAAGGTACGACAGCTCTGAGGGTAAGAATAAAGAGCAACAGGAAGCATCTCAGACACAGTAACGATGGACAGACAAGAACATGATCAAAAGGAGTCCTCCTAAGTGAGAGCTGTCGTTCGGAAAAGAGGCAAGCTCCGCCCACTGCCAAAAATAATGGCAAGAGCGACCATCAGTTCTGTTGGTTGAGCAGCCATTTATGTTGCAAGCTCTATACTAGACCGTTTTCATGCATTATCTTATTCTTCCTCATAAAAATGTCAAGAATGAAAACTGAGAGCGTTTGTAAACGCTTCCTTCATGCCGGGCTCTGCTCTCACCCCCACACCCTCACCCCCAAGCCGTGCCGTCATCCTGTCAGCGTTTTTGACACTGGAGCTCTTTCCTGCCACTGAGCTTCCTTCCCGTGGAGTCCTCTCGGGTGGGCTTCACCCGCCCTAACCTTGCTTTTCATCTGGGTGTCTTCCCCTTCTCCATAACTTCTCACTTAGGAATCATCTCTTCTGGAGCGCCGTAGGTTCCTGACAGTCTTGCCCAATCCCTCCTCTGCCCGCCTCCTTCCTGTCTGTGTGGCTCCTGCTAACTGAAAATTGCCATCTGCCTCTGCGAGGACTGGATCACTTCGGCACTTGCCATCTAACTCTGTTGGGATTAAATCACGAGCTGCTGCAGCCACTGACCTCCAGCCCTCCCTGAAAGGAGTTCAGGGTGGAGCTCAGGAACGGGGCGCTCTGTGCTCTGCGAAAACTGGCTGAACAGGCCTTCAGATAGATAGATATTTTCAGGAGAAGATTTTATGAACCCAAATTATTGCATCTCTTCCTATCTAGAAAAACACTTAATTCATCAGCAGTGACAACTGCTCCTCGTGACAAGCAGCAAGCCTCTGCCTAGGAGTGTGCTTGACTGTGCACACAACCCCCCTTCACTGAAGTCACATGTAACACTGAGCTCTCCCCTCCTCCTCGGAACAGCTTCTCAGCGCTCTCTGGGATGCTGTCTCCCGGGCTATAGTCCTCATTTTGCCCCAAATAAAACTCAACCCACAACTCTCAGGTTGTGTGATTTTATTTCAGTCGACACTCTTTACCATGGTATTGACTGACTTAGTTCTTTAGAGCACTTTCTTAATTTGTAAGTATTTATTTGGGTTTTTATTTGCCTAATTTTTGTCTCTTCCTTACCAGAGTAAAGCATCACAAAGTCAGCTTCCAGCTCCCTTTCCGTCAACACACGGCACATGACAAGGAACTTGGTGCAGGGTAGGCACTCAGTCAACAGTCACAGATGGAAGAATGAGCTAAACGCCCAGAATTAACTCTCTCATTTAATGAATGATCTTCCTGTGCTCTACTGAGGACAATGTGCCCTTGGCCACACAACTTTTAAATGCCTATGGTAAACTCCAAAGCTAGGTCCATAGGACTTCAGACCATGACCTAACCTTTGTGAGACAGGGGGGAAGGGGGCGGGCCGAGCCATTAAAAGAATGACACAGCAGTTAACACCAACATGGCGGGAGGTTCAACTCCCCGTAGACCTTGAGCGTCAATACACACTCACTGAAATACAGCAGGATGCTAAATGGCACTCTTGCAGGTGCCAGGACAGGTTCAAGGCTGAGCATAAAAGGTCAGAGGGTGAGTGGTGGCCCAGATCCTGGGAATCCCAGCCCCTTCCCCAAATGTAGTTGGAATAACCCTCCCTCTTGTTAGCATATGAAGCTACGGAGCCCATGAAAACTAACAAACACCCCCCCCCATAGCCACTCTCCCTGCTGAGTAAGACGGACCACATTCTGTCCTTGGAGTGTGTATCTACTTTCACTTTGAACTGAACACCCACCCCCATGCCTCATGGCCTCTCAGTCCCTCGCCTTCCAAGAGGGCTCGCACTCTGTCTATAGTGTGAATCTACTGCCACTTCAAGCAGAGCACCCAACCCTGACACCTCATGGCCTTTCTCTTGCCCTCTGAGACAGCCTGCACTCCGCCTATGGAGTGTGCATCTCTCTGGATATCTCTACCTTTACAAAACCGTGGCTTGCTCTTGAATTCTTTCTTGTGTGGAGCCAAGGACCCACGCTTCCCAGGGACTCAGCTGAGACCTGGGACACGGCCATCCTCTCGCTCACATTTTTTTCCTGTATTAATTGGATGCCCATCTGACAATCTGACAGATTCATAGCATCAGTTCGATATACGTTTTTAGGATTGTACTGTTTTTAAGAACCTTCCACAATTTTGGCTGATACACAATCTTTTTGGCGCTGCTCAGTGCTACTGCTCTCAAGTGTTCATCAGCTGCACTCAGCTTAGGAGCTCTTCAGCAACTTGCAGTAAAGCACATCAAGAAAGGAAAAAGCAAGACATTCCAACTGAAAAAAAAAAAAATGCACAGCCTAAAAGTAGAGAATTATGTTTTATTCAGTGGACTTTCTGAGCTGCCCAGGAGGCAACCTGTCAGCCTCTCAGCACCGCTGGGGTGGCTGCAGTGCTGAGGGCTTGGCAGTGGGCAGCATCCCATCTGTCTCCATCAGAGCCCCCCAGGGCTCACCGTTGGGGGCAGCTCTAGTGGCTTGATGGCTGCAACATCTTTTGTTGACTGATACGCCATGCAACATTTTTCATTCACAATATATAACTTTTACCAGATAGAGAGCTGACACTATATACAAGCCCAGAGAATGAAAAATCTCACCCTGTTTTAATACCACAGTACTGGTTAAAGCCACATGAATGGTAAAGGGGCTTTGTTAGATGGGGCTTTGGTTAGAACCCAAAAGGAATCATCATTCTCTTTTTCTGAGGCTTCTAACTTTCAGCTACTATATATATTTTTTTCTTTTAAAGAGGAAGCAGTGACGTTCTGCTATGCACTGAATTGTGTGTCCTCCCTCCCCGAATTCATATATTGAAGTAAAACTGAGCAGGATTCTGTGGGGCCTTCCTGGGACAGGCTCCTCCCCTGTGCCCTCTGCTGTGGCTCCTCTCTGGAGTACCCAGATCATAGTATCTCCTGTATATTTCCTGAGTTTTTCAGATGCTCAAAATCACCACCAAAGGGAAGAAATTAACTACTTGATGATCCAGAGCACGTGGCCCCCAGACCTTCTGGCGCCCAGGGGTTGGCAGCGTTGATGCCCTGTTACCTCCACATCAACCAGTTAGAGAACTGTGCACGAGCTGATCACGTACCCTGCAACCCACCTGCCCCTTTACCTGGACTTTAGACGTGCTTTACTGAAACCCTCCAGGGGGTCCAGGGTTTCCTTGGACATAAGCCACCACATCGTCCTTGCTTGGCCCTATAGTAAACCTTTCTCTGCTCCAAGCTCTGATGTTTCAGTTTGTTTGGCCTCCTGGTGCGTAGGCACATGAATGGGCCTTTGGTGACATTTTGTTATGGCAGCCCAAGATGACTGGGACAATTAGCTCTTCCAAAAGCAAAACCCCGTTTAATGCGATTACCACCTCTTATATCCCATACATCATCTCTTTGCGATTTTGCTCATCTCCTTATGCTACTCTCTTCAACATAGTCATTGGCCTTTGGGGATATTGAGGAAATTTAAAGGAACTGGCTTCTAAGTATTTGGTGACATAACATTTCCCCTATCACTGGAACTAAGCATATTTCAGTGCAATGAAAAAAATTACATAAAAGGTTTTCACAAAAACATTAATACGCTACATTATAATAGTATCTCACATTTTTCTCCCAATGTCACCATCATTTTATTTCTATAGGAAAAAATGAGCAGGAGAAGAGATTCCTAAATATATCTTGTCTCCTGTGATAGTCCAAGATTTTTATCTCTGAAGTTGTCGTTACGCTTTGAGAACTAGTGACTTCAAGTTCTGTAATTCCATAACGTTCAGAAATTACCGAGGAGTAAACTAGTTACACAGAGGGGGAGCGTAAGCTAAAGCAAAAGAGCTTAGAAGAGCAGCTAGTCTTGCCCTTAGAAGAAACAGAGACAAGGAAGCTAAGTACAGAGAAGAAGCTGTGGGTCTTTCCTGAAATTTTCAAAGAAGAATATACAGATTCTCAGACCTCTTAGCCAGAGTTGAAAAAGATGTACTCTGAGTAAAACGTTCTGCATCACAGAGTTGCTTTAAACATTAAATTATTATAACACTTTACAAAGCACTTAAAACAATGTTGACACAGGAGGTAATCGATAAATGTATATAATTTATATTTCCCCTTTGAGCATGTTGGACCCTCTCCTCGTGTGGCTGAACCACACTGATCCGTTTTGCCAGCTCCATCCTCGGCCCCAGTCTTAGCCCCGCCCCTTTCCACATGACCGAGCTTCAGCATCCTCTCCAGGAAGGCGCCCGTGCCAGGCAAGCTCCCTGTTAACCTTTACCTGCCTTCATCTGAAAACTGGAAGAATGCCTTTTGCTGATGCAGATGGTTAATGGCCATGAGACCCCTGGGGAGAGTTAAAAAAAAAAAAAAACCCAATTTCCCCCTGGTTTCTCCTGGTGCAGACGTGCTTCTCCCTAGTCGTCAGGTTCTGTTTTTAGCTTTGGCCCCTTTAAATCCCCCTGGCCCCCTTTCAGCACGGAATGCAGCTCCACGCACCTCTGGACCATCACCTGCCCAGTCCTGCCTGCGTGGAAGTCACGCACAACAATCTTCCTGATTCCGCTTTCTGGAGTTGCCTGATTTGGTTTTGGTCTCAAAGTTTCTTCTCAGTTTGGAGGGTATTATTCAATATCTATGCCTTCCAACACTCCTAGAAGATGAATCAATCACGTGTACCTTATACCCTAGAAATATATCCAGTTCTTTATACCCTCAATTACTTTATCACTTTCAATATCAATTTTGCCGTCTTGGCATTGGTCAACATGTTCTATTCTTTTTCAACAGTGACTTGAATCAATTTTTTTTCCCTTGAGGTGCCTTTCCACTAATCATGGAAAGGAGGATGCAATGCGGGTATCCTGACCAAAGGAGTTGGCAAAGAAATTCAGGGCAGGGGGACCGTGCGGCTGTTGGCACAACTGACGCCACCTGGGGCCCTTACAGCTTCTCCTGCCCTTTCACTGCTCTGCCCAGGACTGCGCTCCGAGCAAACCGCTTCTTGTCAATCAAGGGCTTTGCAGTTAGTACACATTGTTTAATAGTCCTGATGACCAAGCAGCCTCTATGCTCTATTAGTCCCCAAACAGCAATGAAAACTTCACTGACGGATTCCCAGTGCCCGCGGGACTAGTTACCCGTTCACAAACCTTGTCTCCAGGCACCTGCCCCCACGCTCTAGGTGAACCATAAACGGCCCCCGTGGCCCTCGGCGGTGCGGGGGCAGCTGCGGGTGCTTCCGGGGCAGCGCCCGCCTGGCCTTGGTCCCGCTCTGAGTGAGTCAGCAGTCACACCGCTCATAAAGGGACCCACTGATTACACGGCGCTGCCGGTGTTTTTCGGTCTTAGCTCAGTGGGTAGTTTTCATTCCCTCTGTTCTCCAACAGGGCGAGACAACTAAAGGCTTAGGTCACAGATTGGGAAGTGGGAGTTGTCAAGGGGGAGACGAGGAAGAAGAGGCTGGAAGGAGGCTTATTAGCGGGGCCTGGAAGAGCAGTGAGAAGGTGCTGCTGGAGACTAGAGAAAATGCAGCTGAGCGGCAGGACGTCTGAAAGACCCGCGCCCCGCAGCATCCTGAAATACAGAAAAGGAATTGGCGGGCCTGGCTAAGGAGAGCGTCAGGGAGTGTTGAGAGTGCTTTTTGGTTTTTCATTTATTGTTTTTAGCTGCATCTTGTAAGATGAGAAAATAGATGAGCTAAGAGAGAAATCTGCAGTTTGAAAGCAGAATATAGATAGAGGAAATACAGAAGAGCTCAGAATTGCGGGGTTGAAACATAAAACTGATTCTCACGTACATGTATACACACATACACGAAAGTACAAAATAATACTACTTGAACTTATATTTTATGCATTCCATTATTAACTTCATTTCCATCCTGCAGAAAATTCTCAATGTAAGAAATGATCTTAGGACAAGGATCTATTTAAACATGTAGTTGTAAAACCCTTTGTCACGCTCTCAGAAAGACTTCAGGTGACGGCTAGTCAACCCCTAATCAGTCAAAAAGTTTTCTAAAAATCAAGTGTGTTGTCCCACAGCAGTTTTATGTGCTCAAAGTGGATAGAGATCTGTTCCAAAAAGCATTATATATATCACCTTGGGGGCGTGGCGTCCACCCAGTAGGATTCATGACAATTTGGAAAGTATACAAACCCTGCCTCCTTGGACCAGAAAGAACAGAAACAGGGCAGGAGGGTGGGGTGGGGAAGGCCTCTGGGACTTCAACTTTCTATGAAAAAGGAAGCAGGATGAGACAGCTATTCCACAGCAAAACCAGCTATTTCTCTCAAAACAAGACTTCTTGGAGAGCAGAACCAAAAAGCCCAAAGCTGAAACCAAGACCCAAGAACAATAGATGCTAGAATCACTCCCAGGCCGAGAACTTGACTCTAATGAAGAAAACTGCCTTGTCCCCAGATGAGCCAAGGCTAGTGACATGTACCCATTTTTTTTTTTTTCAAAATTACTAGAAAATCAACATTGCTGTATATGCTTTCCACTTTTTTAACTTAATTTAAAAAAAAACACTTTAGAGTAGATTTTCGTTTACTGAAAAGCTGCAAAGATAATATAAAGAGTTCTCATATACTCCTCATCCACTTTCCCAAACTATTAACATTATACTTAACCATGGAGCATTTGTCAAATCTAAGGAATCAGTATTGTAATTATGATGTAGTAATATAGTAAGTACATCACCATGAACTTAAACTCCACAGTTTACTTAGAGAGCCCTGTTTCCCCCCATTTCCTAATGTTCTACTTCAGAACATTCTGCAAGGTAACACAGCCCTTTCAGTCATCACATCCTTTTAGTTTCCTCTCCTAGTCTTTGCATTTGATGACCTGGACAGTTTTGAGGTCCAGGAATTGTAAAGACAAACCAGAGGTCTTTGACCCTCAACTTAAGTTTTCCAGGTTTTTTTTTAATGGTGATTCTGCTCCAGTCCTGGAACCAGTCATTTCTCCAAGGAGCTCTGGTTTCTTCTGTTGGCTAATAGTATTAGAAAGGAGGAGATGGGCGTTGGATCTGCTCATTGCTCCATTCTTACTTTTTGGGAACAGGAGTGTCTAGTGTGGTTACTCTGCCCCTGTCTTCCCATTGCACCCCAAGTGTGTGACTAGAAGATCACTTGTGATTTGAGTTCCCATCTCTTAGTATCAAGAGAAGCTGCTCCCGAAAGGCTGGACCTGAGCAGCCTCCCCCATACTGAATCAGACATGGGTCTTGAGATCCTGGACTCAAAGCCTGATGCTACAACTGGGGTGACAAGTTAGAGTCTTTGGATGGGAGTCAGGGCATTTTTGCAGGCTGACGGAATATAAATAACTTGTGTGACCAGAGGTGGACTCTGATAATCGTGTTTGATGGCTTACATTACGCACATCCCTTCGCAAAGCGGCTCTGCTGCTCCTCCCATGCAGAGATGGAGTCTATTTCTCCATTCCCTTAAGACTGAGCTAGCCTTGTGGTGGACAAAGTGTGGTAGAAGGGACATTTTTTGAGCTCCTGAGGGTAGGCCTCAAGAGGCCTTGCAAGTGCTGCCTTCTGTCTCCTGGAATTCTGACTCCCAGGCTTGGGATGAAGCCCAAGAGAAAGTCCTTGTGGTTAGGGAAGCTCGCCCCCCCCCCCCGCACTGCCCCAGTGAGCCCAGCCCCCGGCCGGCTCACCAGCTGAACCCAGCAACGTGAGCGAGTCCAGCAAATACGCAGAGTCACGAGAAACGAGAGATCGCTACAGTTTGGAGTAGTTTGCAAAGAAGAAATGGATAATTAACACAGTATAATTGACTGCTATAAAGATTAGCTTTCTATTGATTCAAAATCTACCACCATAGAACTTCCATTTACCCAAGGGAGGGTTTTGGTGGGCAATGAAATATAGAAATACTGTAATGGTGAGTTAATATCTTGATTTTCTCTTTTCATATTATTGTACTTTTACTGATGACACATGGAACTTATGCTTTGCTAGAAAAGAGAGTTTTACCAGTAAAACTTTTGAGAGCTGTCACAAACTGGCAAGGTCTTTGGGGAACTGAAACTTCAGATTCTCACTCAGATGTCAGCTTATTGGTACCTGCGTACTCCATCTGAAAGTAGAGATCAGTTCCCTGGAAGTCAAGGTTAGGGCACTACAGTGTAATGGTGACTGAGAACTGGCAGGGCTTACACTGTTCAACAGAGACAGCAACTTTTTCACAAAGAAAGTTCTGTTTACTTCTCCAGATTTACTTCAACTCACTGGCTTTGTTTACACTGTCCTAAACACACTGCTCTTCTGAGTTTCTGGAAAAGGTGCCAACCTCTTTTCTTAAGTTGATTCCCAGATTTTTAATATCTTTACATAGTTTGAATTTGATTGGTCATTTCATTTATCCCTTCAATAAACATATGTTAAATATAACATTGAATAAACCAGGAATACAGCAAAGATAACTATATAGCTGATGACTTTAAAAGCATAAATGAACAATTATGATGAAATATTGTCAGTGTTAACTTTAGAGGAAGGAATGGATAGGCATCCAATGTAAACTGGGTGAGTGTTTCTTTTTTTTAAATTTCAGTGTTATTTATTTATTTTAGTTGAAATATAGTCAGTTTACAATGTTGTGTCAATTTCTGGTGTACAGCATAATGTTTCAGTCATATATATATATGCACACACATATATTCCTTTTCATATTCTTCTTCATTATAGGTGACTATGAGATACAGAATATGGTTCCCTTTGCTATACAGTGTGAACTTGTTTGTCGATTTTGTACATAGTAGTTAGCATCTTCAAATCTTGAACTCCCAGTTTATCCCTTCCCACCCCCTTCCCCCTCGGGGGGGGGGGGAGTTTGTTTTCTAGCCTGTGAGTCTGTTTCCATTTTGTGAATAAGTTCATTTGTCTCTTTTTATTTTTTAGATTCCACATATGAGCGATCTCATATGGTATTATTCTTTCTCTTTCTGGCTTACTTCACTTAGAGTGACAACCTCCAGGTCCATCCATGTTGCTGCAAATGGCATTATTTTATTCTTTTCTATGGCTGAGTAGTATTCCATTGTATAAATATACCACTTCTTCTTTACCCGGTCATCTGTTGATGGACATTTAGGTTGCTTCCATGTCTTGGCTATTGTAGATAGTTCTGCTATGAACATTGGAGTGCATATATCTTTTTGAATTACAGTTCCCTCTAAATATATGCCCAGGAGTGGGATTGCTGGATCATATGATAAGTCTATTTTTAGTTTTTTAAGGAATCGCCATACTGTTTTCCATAGTGGCTACACCAAATTACATTCCCACGGTGTAGGAGGGTTCCCTTTTCTCTACAAAATTGTGTGAATTGCAATAAAGACTCTAACTCCATTTTTTATTTGACTACTTACTGCTGATAGCTTTTCAGCCAAACATTCCTCTGTTTCCCTTCTGCCCCTCATCTTGGCAAACTGACAAGAAGGCTCGAGTGCTTCCTCCTGTGTTGTGGGAAGTTCAAACTACTTCAAGAGCCCTTTCCCCAGTCACACCTCTTAACCACCATAAAAATATCAAACTAGTCTCCTTCCCTTGATCTCTCAAATCATTTTTGACCCACTTGGGAAGGCTGCCCTGTTCTCCCCAGAAAGCTATGCATGTAAGCAGCAAATCTTTTCAAACCTTCCTGGTGCCTATGTGGCACCATCAGACTCAAACTAAATTTTGTGTCAGGGTAGCCATCTTGTGTCTAAAGAGTGACCACAAAACAGGTGATCATAAAGGGTAGCCTGGGTATCTGAATGGTATCTTAAGCTGTGAGTACTTAGCAGGTAGGTTTATAATTCTTTTTACCCATTTATGACTTGCTCAGAAGTATCTAATATCCTTGATGGCAAGAAGTTACTTTCTTGTATCCCTGTCAACCAGCACGCTACCTGGAATGTAACAGATGTTCAAATACTTTTTGAACACATGAATGGTTTTCCGATGCCGAGAGAATGTGATTTTAAGAAAGAGAGAGTGGTTGAGAGTATGCAAAGCAAAGAGGATCAATAAGAACGGGAGTAAAAGGCAACCACTGACTTTGGGAATTTGGAAGTGAATGATCATGTTTTCTATAATCCTTTAAAAGTATGATGGGGGCAAAAGTTGGACTACAAAAGCCAGAGACAAGCAAATTGAAACAGCAAATGCAGGCTACTGTTTCAACAAATCAGAATAGAGGTTACTCAGGAGAGACTGAAGATAAACAGAGAGAAGAGCTAGAAAAGAAAGCATGGCCAGATGAGGAATTTTTTTTTTGAGGGAGGGGAATAAGGTAACAAAGATTTTTATAGACTATGGTTACATCCAGTCAAGTAAAAGAGATTAACACACTAGAAAGAAGAGCTAATGGATAGAGCCATGCCTGGACAGGCAAGATGGAAGTTTTGATTTCAAAAAAACTAAAGCTAAACTAACAAAGCAAGGTGGGGAGGAGAAGACTCTCTGTGGCAGATTTGATCCTGATTAGAAGAAAGCACAACTCAAGCAGTACAAGAGCATGTGTATTTGGATGTGTATACCTTTAGGGGCCAGGATCAACAGGACATTGAGGGAGGAGATGCAAAGTGGCTTCCTGAAAGTGAAGGAAGGTGACCTGTGGGATGCCCTGAGGAATGGGATTTAGAAGGGGAATTAAGGATGTGGTTATGATTTTAAACACTGGAAAGCAAGGATGGCAGAATCACCGAGCACAGAGAAGTGAAAGCATTGAAAGCACTGAAGGCCCACCTGGTGACTAGGGATTTTCAAGGACATCAATCTGCAGACATGTGATCATCTTCCAGCCACCACATTCGGGTACCAAATAATCTAGCAGTCTGTATGTACCAAAGAGTTGGGATCCTGGATCTCAAGACCACATGTATTAACCACCCCTCCATTTTCACACAGACTGCAAGTTATTTTTCTAACAATTATTATGTCCTGCTTTGCTTTAGCCTCTCTTTGCCTCACATTAGTGTTAACCTGGATGGTTTGCCCTGGGCAAGCAGGGCATAGGAAGATGTGCAGTGAGGCCCCCTCAGAGCTCCTCCAGCACTTGGGTTGACAAACATTGTTATGTAACATTGATTTTAGAGCAATTTCTGATTCCTTAAAGCAGAAATTCAAAAAAGATTGTGAGATGAAATCCAAATATGTATTTTATTAATTTTTGGATGTTTTGAACATTGAATGCAGTTAAATCCATTGCCTATAGAAGAAGAATCAGGTAAAAAGTGGATAAGAAATACATAATAAGATATCCCAGAAAAATGAAACTTGAAGACGTACATTCACACATCTGGCAGTGATTCATAATTGAGTATTATTTTCTCTGTCACTATAAGGGTTTACATCCGTCTCAATCCCCAAACTAAAAGTAGCTGAGTGGTATTACTGGCACCATCACTTTATCCCATCTCCACATGTGCAGAACAAAAGGTTTTAACTACACTTCACTCTGGTAGCATTACACGGGGAATTTCAATGAGGGCTTTGAAAGAAAATAATTACCCACGGAGCCTTAGGCTGGAAGGAAAATCTTTCTCTCTCTCTTTTGTGATGTGTTTCTAATGGCTATGTGTGAGGAGCAAACTGGAGGATGAGAGCATTTTCTTATATGACTCCCTTAGTATCTGTCATAAATAGTATCAATTTGCAAAACAAGGAGGAGATTGAAATTTTCCATGATGAAAGATGTTAAATACAAACTTCCAGTCTTGGGAAATTCACCCAGGAGTCTATGAATAGAGATAGTATGTTTTAGATATTTTCTGACTCTCACAAACTCAAAAGGTATGGTAAATCTGATATGGGCGTTTGCCAGGTTATACCCAGAATTATACACCCAATCCTGATTACTGAAGTATAGCACCCAGATCGACTAGACACCCACAATGCCCCGTGACTGAGGCACAAGCCCAAATAAAGCAAGTGACAAACACATACGTGCCTAAGAATTAGAGTAAAGGGCTCCTTTCAAATACCAAGCTAAAGAAAGCCTTTGTGACTGTGATGCTCAACCTTAGGGCATAAAACTAAGGTGGATGATGGTTTAAAAATTCTTATTCACACATTCACCCCAAAGAAATTGTGATCCACTAGGTTTGGGGTAGAATGCTTCAATCTACATATTTAGAAAATAGCCCTGGTGACTCTGGTGTAGATATTGTAAGGGCCACATTTCAACTAAGATTTAGAGACAGCTGGCACCATCGTTTGATTGGTTTTAATTGACTACTTCAATCTTTTCATTGGCAGAATGAAGAGGAGGAATTGAAAAAAAGAAGAAGAAAGTTTACACAAGACAAGAACTGTATGTCAGTCTCTTCTTTGGCAGTCACACTGCTATTCTCGGATTTTAATTCCAGAGCCAAAGCAAAAGGCCTGGGTCCAAGCCCCAGGAAAAGCTGATATGTGGGAAGAATTATGTCTGGCTTCATCAGCACCAGTTCCGCCATGTCTGTGTCTTTTGGGTGGGGGGCTAGAAGGGTTCTGCTTACCCAAGCATGCCTGAGGCACACGGCTCAGCCCGCCTCCCAGCACCGCACCGCCATTCTCACCCCCACCCTCAGTGGCACCCTGAACTACAAAAGAGATTTCTAACCAGCCTTCCTCATCAAAGTTTATTCTGTGCTTTGTTTTCTCAGGTCCTTGATGACAAGGTCATAAACTGGCCTTCCTAGGGCTAACACAGTGCATGGCGATGGTTTACACGTATTCCTCCTTTCTTATAACATTTACTCCGGCTATGTAATCAGCTATTGCTGGGATCTGCAGGCCCCCTGGAAGACACATGAAGTATGCATTTGGACTGAGGAGACATCTAGATATTCCAGAAACCATGTCACCAAGGGGTTATTCATGCCAACCAACCACCCCCTCATACACTCACTACCTTCCGTAAACCTGCCCTTACCCTCAGTCTTTCCTCCTGCCCCAAAGCCACCAGGGCCCAGCCACTACATTCGCTGCCCTCCTTCCCCAGTGCTCTCTCAGGCTTCATAAGCCTAAGGAAAGGCACATGTTTGTAAAGAATAGATCCTTTACTACAAATTTAATAAAATAGGGAGCACGGGAGCTTGGGAACACTGCAGTATACAAGTCAAGGTGTTAGGAAGTGTAAAACAGGCGTATTAAATATGAAAGTTGATTTGTAAAACACTACAGTCTAAAAGAGTCTGTCTTTCCTTACTTTTCTACCCTCACAAGGCCAGAAATTGCTTCAAAACCAAGAAGAAGAAAAGGCACCTTTAGAAGCAAAGAAAATAGAGACTCAATTCTAGTTTCACTTTTTATTTTATTATTGAAGCACTTTATTTTTTTAATGCAACGACTGCTCTTGTTAAGTACAGATTCTTACTGGACTTATCCATTAGTCAATTTCTAAATGTGGTCATAAAAACAAAAGGCTCCAAATAGGAAAAAATACTAAAAAGCTTTCTATACTCAGTAGAGAGAGTGGTCTTTATTATTTAGGACAGAAAGGAAGGAAGTGTGACCAAAACGACCTTCCGTTGATGAACCAATAGAAAGAGAGTGAGGATTTTTGTATGATGAACACTCTGGAAGACATCATTTCAGAGCACTTAGCTAATCTGCAGTAACCTAGTAATCTTTCCTTCTCAGAAAACAAGCAAAAAGCCCCAAAGAAACAAACAAAACTACTGGAAAGCTCTCAGGGCTGTTAGCGTCTGGACTCTGTCCTGCCCCCGTTTCTGTGACTCCTGTAGAATTAAACATGTCTCTGTTGTTTTCTTGAAAATAATACGAAAGTTAAAAGAAAGCTCGCTAATTCGATTCTGTCTTCTTAACTGGATGGCTGATCGTTAGAAACCGCCACTGGAATATGATGTCTCGGCTTCCGAACAACCACTGGTGGACTGCAGACCCATTCCTCACCACCTCACATGCTTCACGGCCGGAGTCCCGTCTGAGCAGCCAGGCACGGCCAGTCACATCTACGCTACCCGGCTGTGCCTAGCACTGGAACGCTTTAACTGGACAGTTCACAAGTGTTCACCATGTTTTTGATGCAAAAACGTCACATTATGTTAAATATAAATAAAATTCTAGTAAGCTAATTTTTCAAACATAAAAAAGGAATTTTTTAATACATAAAAATTTATAACTCCCTGCTATGGATTTGTGTCTCCCTAAAATTCATATATTGAAGTCCTCACCCCCAATGTGACTGTATTTGGAAACTGAACATATAGGAAAGTAACTAAGGTTAAATAAGGTCATAAGGCTGAAGTCCTACACTTACAGGATTATAGGATTCTTTAAAAGAGACAACAGAGAGCACTCTGTCTTTCTACCATGTGAGGATACAGCAGAAAGGTAGCTGTCTACAAGCCAGCAAAAAGCTCTGCCAGAAGCCGAATCAGCTGCCACCTTGATCTTTTGTCAGAGCAGGCAGGTAGCTGGATATGTGTAGAGAAAGAGGGACACAGGCCAAATGGCAGGAACTGGGCAGAAAGGAAGGACAAAGGCCAAATACAGGAAACCACACATCACATAAGCACCAGGGGTCCCTGGGCAGAGAAAGAAAAGCAGGAACCTTTGGGCTGATAAGTGGTCACATATTTGGGGGTGATGAGTGGCCTGGAGAACAACAAATGAAGGTGACAAAAGGCAGGAATTGCCAGTGTCCAAATGTAACCTTTTGCTCATTATGCCCTTATTTCAATAAAATTGGACTTGCAGTTCAGAAGTACCCATCATGCACCGAAGCCATGACACCTCTGATCCAGACTAAATAAAGACAGAAATCCCTCCTCCCCTTGGGAAGGTGGAGTTGGGATGAAAATCAGTGAATACGACCCCAAACCCCTCCCTCCCCAGTGAATATTCCACCCATTCATTTTCACACCCTGTGTAACTAACTTGCCAAAGAAACACAGGGCAGCCGCTCACCTGAGCCTGCCCGCTCTCACCTTGAGAGTGTCCTATCCGTCCTTTAATAAATCCTCTTTACTTTCTTAGCCTCCGCCTCTAGTCTCTGAACTCCTCCTGGGACGGGACGAGAACCTGGACACTGGCCACGTCTACCAGCAGCACTTCGCCTTCTCAGCCCACAGAACTCTGGCAAGTAGGTGGCCATTGTTCCCGCTCGCCAGGCTGGTGTTCTGCTCTGAGCTCACTAGGACGTTTCCACTAGTCGCCACTCCTGCCACTCCACCTCGGGACACGACACCCATTTTCTGCTACTTTCTAGCCTCTTTCCTTAACTTATCCTTATTCTTAGCACATGTCGTCATTTACCTTATATAATAAATGTATTTAAAATGTATCCCCTTTATTTTGCCTCCCCTTGGACTGTAAGCTCCACAAGGGCGGGGGCTTTTTTCCTGCTTTATTCACTGCTCTGCCTCCAGCAGGTAGAAGAGTGCCTTATCTTTTTGTCCTCGGAGAGTAACCTTTAAAGTGATGGAGAATATTGAACTCCGCCTAGAAACTCAGGAAAGACAACAGTATATACATGAATAACCCAAACAAATTAAAAAAATAAATTACATATTAATTAAAATTAGAACAAAAAGGATTTAAACCTGGAAAAAAAGGATTCTGTACATGTAATCTTTCAGCAAAATGTGCCTTATCAGCCTTCCATAAATTGAGGTACAGCACCTCATTATTTTAGGTTGAACTTTGGTAAGAACAAATTGCAAAGAGTATTAGGTACTTCCCTAAACTTTCAACACATAATACTCTGTGGTCAGTCTAAGAAAGCAATATGCATTATTTGCTTTACAGGAGAGTAAATAGTTTGAAGTAATGGACACAAATCTGCGTAAGCATAATAGTTATCATATTTCAGTTTATTTCCATGTAAATTGGTTGTTACATGCTAAGTCAGTACAAAGGATTATTTAAAAGATAATTAAATACATTGAAAATATAAAAATATAAGTGTGGCATATTAGACTATCTGATTTTTATCTAAAATTCTTTGGATTGTGCAAGCCTCATTTAATTCCCTATTTAAAATCTGACAACAAAATCACTGCCAAAAAGCATATTCTATACTGAATTAGATCATCATCCCACAGAATGCAGAACATGCCTTTCTAGGCTTTTGTATGTTCAACAACATACTAATATATTTCAGTAACTATTAAATGTCAAACATTATCCACAGAGGGTATTAACACATTAATGTTTTCATTAAAAAAGAGAGATCTCTTTCCTTATTACATTATGCATTTATACAATAGAGATCTGTCAAATAAATTACTGCAAAGTAGTTCAAGCTAGATTTTATAACACTTGAATCATATAATCGGGGGCAAATAACCTTTAAAATGGAAGACAAATGGTAAAATTCAAGGGCACTTAATTTGCATAAATGTAATGTTAACAGTTTTCCAGGTTACATACTTTCTGGTTAATTTATGTACATCTCTCTATTAAGTCTGTAACATTCTTATAGGTCAGTTTTAATTTTTCCCAATTTTACTTTACCATAGTAAAGGATATGGAAGGAGTTTGTCATATACAAAAGTAAGGCAATCTTCATAAAAACAATTCAGCATGACTAGAAACATTCTAGCATCAGGACCATATTGCAGTTCTGGTTTTGCTAATGTCTGTTTTGAAATAAATGTTTACATCTTAGAATCTCGTGTGTCTGAAACTCGTGTTTAGCTATTGGGCTCTCAGGACTCAACTCCAGGGAGTTTCTCCAGGTCAACAGTTACTGTGACCTTAGTACGGAGGCGGAGCCTTAGAACAAAGGGTTATTTATGGTACATGCTTCGGTCTTCCTTTACTTTGAAAATAATAGTAACATTTGACACCAGACTTATTGGGTTTTAAGTTTTATCCATTAAATGTCTACTACAAACACTAAATGCATTCAAAAACATCTTCTCAGACAATTGTGTCTCAACCTGGATAATAAAATAGAAGAAATCATCTATTGATTAACTAATGATTTTCATGCCAACTACAGTCCATAATCGCTAACAAATTAGAAAATGCCTACAGTGCATGAATTTAATAATAGGCCACGGTTGCCCAGAAATATATCAATTTATACACAGCAGAGTACATGTTCCTTCTTAACTTTGACTCTTGTTTATGTGCCAATGACCAATGGATTAGAGATGGTGAATGTTGTCACCATCCACCCTTGGAATAATTTAATCAGACAGAGGAGGTAATCTAATTTTTATCTCCACCTTTTCTTGGAACAGTATCTGATGGGAATGAAAGTTGGCCTCAGTTATTTCAGTCCAAATTAGTGATGAAGGGATTGAGGTTTCTTGTGGGACAAACGCTATTCTTTGTAGTTCATGTCAATCAAAATTGAAATGTCTAAATAAGTTATAAGAATTTGAAACATTTGTTTCTCCCCTTTCATGTTATTACATTGTCTACCTAGAACTTAATGGTAAAAATAAGGGCCATACAAATGTTTACCACACATTTACTAGGGACCATTATACGACTTGGCAGACATTAGCATTTACTCTTACAGATGTCCACAAAAACACCTAAATTAGCAGTCTTCTATTTTGTTTTCAAACTACTTTCAAATTCACTTTAAAGTTCTTGGCTTTTTGTTAACTAGTAATTTCTAGAAGAGTTAAAATGCCTTAAAACTAAAGCATGTGCCTACACCTGTTTTTGAAAGTGAGATTTTTTTCATAGGTAAATCAAATTGCTAACTAAAGAGATGAAACTGTGTAATCGTATGTGATTGAAAATATATGTAGAAACATGAAAACAATCATTTATACAGGTCAGTCTGGCCTGTGATGTTTGTCAATTATCCTGTTGGTTTTGTGGGTTTGCAAATAATCACTTATCCAAGCTCTCCTTTAACAAAAGGAAAAAAACTCGTACTCTGGAGATCTGTCTATATACAGGGATAGAGAGAGATAACGTATTGTATCACATTGTATTGACTCTGTCTCTGAAATAGGAAAGTCCCAACCTACTACAGCTAATTCCATGTTGGAATAGCACAAAGCTATTCTACTAGGGGTATTTTTTCATCTAAAGATCGTATCTGTGAAAAAATATAAAATGTGCAACTTCCACATTCTCTCGTTCCAACAAAACTTAAGCTGAAAACAGAGACTCTTGTCGGGTGGGATGTGGAAATTAGGGCTATAAGGTCTGAAGAGTCTAAGCATTTCCAACATTCACAGCAAAACAGACTAACGTCAAGAACTTGGTTTCACAGGATGCTGGTTATCTTCAACGCATTTCTGAAGACTTCCGTGCACGGAAAGGTACGGAGAAGAGTGGTTTCTCGTTTGTCATTTGCTTTTTGTTTGACTTTTCTGTGAATTTCATATCAATTGCATGAAGTAACATTTACCCTTACTGATGTTTAATGACTTCTCTTTCTTTGGTAAGGGAAAATGGCCCACCTGCTAAGTTGTTTTTACATATTAGTTAAGGATGATCCTGGATTTTTACAAATGGCTTGCAAATGTTCTAAATCTCTCATTATATGATAAAGTATTTCTCAGATTTACAAATTAACTTACAACAGAACAGAATTAAAACAACACAAAATACTGTGCTATAAAAAGGAAATAAATTCATGTTTACCTAAAGCTAAATGTATACTGATTATTATAAAATAACTAAAATAACCTGCACAGTGAATCTGCTTACTAACAAAGATGATAAAATTGTCGGCAAACCTTGACCAGTGGTTATGTGATTGCTACGTCACACCACATTTGTCGAAGTAGAGGTCAATTTGTAGGATCTAAACAACAAAAAGGTTGTGCAAAATGCTTGAGTATGGCCTCTTCGGGGCAGTTGCTTAAAAAAGATGTATTGCAGGGAAAGAGTCTCAGATTTCACTGTGGTCACTGAGTTTGCTCAAACTCTGAAATAGAAGGGGGAGAAATTTACACTTGGCTACTGACTTGACTCTGAAGTTGATAACACAAAGAATAGTAGCAACTGAAGCAAGCTGTCCAGCTAAACTAAGAAAACGGACATTCTCTGAGGCATCAGAGCACAGAAGCTTAAAGCTCCGAGTCCACGGTCAGACTGCGGACTTTGAAACTGGCTCCATCACTTACAAATGGTGGAACTTCCCGGGGCATCAGCTTCCTCATTTCTGAAAATAGATTAAATAATAGTGGCTAGTAGATAATCGTATAGTAGGGTTGTGGCAAATCCAGTGAGTTGATATAGGTAAAGCTCTTAGCATATTTCTGGAACATAATGAGCACTCAATGAAAGATACTACAAGAGGAGCAGTAATAATAATATTATTATTGCTATTATTATTATTATTTTATAAATACATACTGTTCTGATTGCACATAATGATGACTTGGGAAGGCAACAAATGTTCTGGGGATAAGGAAAGGCAAAACAATTCAAAGTCAGAGAAAAATGGCAGGAAACCAAAGCTCTAGGAGCATTTCTAAAACTAACCCTAAAGCCCAGTGTTGGGAGGAACTTTGACACTGAAGACCCTGTGAGTGCTGGCTCTGCCAACAGCATTCCCAAAGATGGCGATATAAGCTTAGAGCAAAGGGCATCAGAGCAGAAAAAAGCTTTAAGGCTATATTTAAAGTTTTTGCATTTGACAGGGGTGGGTTCAGATTCCCAGGACAACGAATCCTGGAAGACGCATTTATTTTATAAGCAAGCAGTTTGCATTTACCAGGTGGATTATCAAATTCTCTGAGCAGGGATACTGGTGGAAAATCCAAATTATTAAACAATGTTCATAACTTGTCCAAAAAAGGAATGAAAAAATTCCTTTACTTGGAGCAGAGGACTTGTGGCGGGGGGGGGGGGGTTCACATTTCAATAGGTTTTTAAATGTCAGTGGGATAATAGGCCAACACTAAAAAAAAAATGCAAAACCCTTGATTCTACGTTTCAATTTTTGTTTTTAATTCCTGCCTGCCAACTTGCTCAACTCACCTTATTTGAATGGATGCTACTTAATGCGGCAGGCACTGACTCAAAAAAAATTGGCTTCTCTGGATCTAGGTTCCCACAGTATTTCATTGCTCTTATCAAGGAAGCTATAAGAAAGCACAAATGATGTAAGGATACATGGAGCAGCGGAAGGAACGTGTTCAGTGTTAGCCAAGGCTACTCCCTTACCTGTGCAGTGGGCGAATGACACATCCACACTCTTGCTGTTACTGTCCGTGTAAACCTGGAAGAATTGAAAAAGTACACCCACAATTAATTCAGGATAGCTGGCAGGAAGGAATAAGACAGGCTTTTAGAGGAAAAGACAATTTCTAGTTAAAAAAAACAAAGCCAGCGTCTATGATGTCAGACCACCAGGGGGCGGCATCGTCACACAGGCAGGCACACGGGCACGCTTCTGAAAGAGGCTGTCTCAGCACACCAAGATGAGGGCAGCAGGGCATTCGCCTTTTATGTAACTAACTTTGACTGTTTAATATTTTCCATCCCATTTAATAAAAATAAAAACACCACCTTTCCTTCCCTATAAGAATGACATAAAATTGTTCTCCACCGTCTTTTATTGGAAGTCAAGGACCCATATATGAAAACAATGAAAATTGCTGACCTACTGCTTACTTTAATATTTTTCAACAATTCATAAATATTCATGAATTCTCTAAACCCCACCCATGGACAGTAAGCTGAGAACCTCATAGTCAAAGCGAAGTCTGATTGCCCAGCTTCCATTTTTAGGGTCCATCAAGATGAGAGATCGTAACTAATTTGCTTGGCGTACTAAATTCTTGCCTCATTTAAGTCCTAGAAAAATCTCAAGTAGTAACCACCTTACTGAAGCCCTGATTTTAAATTTGTCCAGACCAAAGTCAGCTCACGAAACTCAGTAAAAGTAAATCTAGAAGTTTTAGTGACAGCAGGACAGACTTGGTCATGTAACAGTGATGTAGCTTACATATACAATGTAGAGACGTGCATTTAAGATATATTCTAAGAGTATGTGTGATACACCCCCAAATGTCCCTTCTGTTCTTCCAGCAATAAGCAGTTCTTCCTATGGCAGAGAAATTATGGAATAATAGATGTATCACTCTGAGTACAGTAAATAAACAAGCAAACAAACAAATAAACAATACATGGACTGGGATTTTTCCATTGAATACATGACTCCTGTTTTTGTAAGTTAAAATGACAATTCAAAGTGATCTGTCAGTGTTGTACTTTATCTTAAGTTCGGTGAAGAATAAGCACATTGCTATGGTTGGTTTGTTGATGCTGATCAACATATTCTCCAGTTCGCCAGCCTCTCTGGTGTCCTAAGTAGAAGAAGAAATTAAACTCACTCTACTGTCTCCAACCTGTAGCTCTTAGGAGAATATTCCTTATACCAAAGCGACTAAGAGAATAATCCGGGGAGTGTTATTGCAAAGCAGGAAGACATGCGTCGTCAAAGACACTCTGTGGTTCTTTACCCTGGACCCTCTTTCAGGACGGCAGAAGTTAAGAAATAGGATTAATTGCCGTGATATTATTTTAAGAAAAGACTTCCGCCAAAATGAGAACAAACAATAAAAGCTAGCATTACTGAGCACTTACTAAATTCTAGAAACTTTTTCACATGCTTTATATGCAATATGTCATTTCTAAGAGCTTCACGTGATGAAGTGGGCATTCCTACTTCTAGTTTGCAGAAAAGCAAACAAATACTTAAGCCCAGATCCTAGAACTGGTTATATAGCTGAGATCTGGACCCAGAGTTTGTCTATCTTTAAAGTCTATGTTCTGAACATACAGCACGATTTACTGTAACCGTGGTGAAATAAACCAGACAGTAATAAGGAAATTTAAACGGAAGCACTGATATAAGACGGCTGGTTTTGTACATACAGATGAAAAACACCAGGCCAAGGGCAAATGTCATTTTCTGCCAATTTAAAAATAAAATGGATTGGTTGACTTATTCCTTCATGCCCTTGTGTAGTATTTTAAAACCATTAAGATGAATTTTTAAATGTCCTTTCTCAGCACGCCCAATACCTAGATTATTTGAATTCCTCTGAATTTTCAACCTTAGGTCCTAAACTCGGTGGGAATAAATAACCATTTCCTCCTTTTTACTAATTCTAAGTCCTGATTTGCAATATCTAGAGAGGGCAGCTGATAAATGCTAAAGCATATTCACAAACAAACTCAAAATACAGGCAAACAAAAATACATAACTGGCTTTTCCCAGTAAAAGGACAATCCTGGTCTAGTGTTTCTTAAAACATGATCCTTGGACAACCCATGGTTGTTTAAAATGGAGTTTCCTGGGCCAGAACCAGGACTCAGAAGACTGAGATTTTTCACCTCCCAGCTTTACTGAGTTATAACTGCCACACAGCACTGTGTAAGTTTAAGGTGCGCAGCATAATGATGTACCTTACATGCATCAAGAAATGATCACCACAGTAAGTTTAGTGAACATCCATCATCTCATATAGATACAGAATTTTTAAAATAGAAAAAAGATACTTTTTTCTTGAGATAATAACTCTTAGGATTTACTCTCTCAACAACTTTCACACATAACATACAGCAGCATTGATTATCTTTATCATGTTGTACATCACATCCCTGCTACTGATTTATTTTATGTCCAGAAGTCTGTGCCTTTTCACTGCCTCCATTCAGTTCCCCCTCCCCTCATCCCACGCCTCTGGTAGGCACAGATCTGGTCTCTCTTTCTATGAGTTTGTTTGTTTGTTTTTCTGTCTGGGGAGTACAGCTGACCTACAACACTCTGCTAGTTCCTGTTACACAGCATAGTGACGTAGTATTACTTTATCTTTTGAAATGATCAGCCTGAGTCCAGTTACCATCAGAATATTGCATTTCATTTCATTTATTGAAGTATAGTTGATTTACAATGTACAGCACAGTGATTCCATTATACATATATATTCTTTTTCATATGTTATTACAAGTTATTAAATATAGTTCCATGTGCTCTACAGTAAGGCTTTGTTATTTATCTCTTCTGTATATAGAAGTTTGTATCTGCTAATCCCAAACTCCCAATTTATGCCTCCCCCTTCCTTCCCCTTTGGTAACCATAGGCTGTTTTCTATATCTGTGAGTCTCTTTCTATTTTGAAAATAAGTTCATTTGTATCTTCTTGTTAGAATCTACATATAAATCATATCATATGATTTTTGTCTTTCTCTGTCTGACTTTATGATTATTATGATAATCTCTAGGTGCATCCATGTTGCTTCAAATGGCATTATTTCATTCTTTTTTATGGCTGAGTAGTAGTCCATTGTTTATCCAGTCATCTGTCAATGGACATTTAGGTTGTTTCATGTCTTGGCTATTGTAAATGATGCTGCTGTGAACACCAGGGTGCATGTATCATTTTGAATTGGTGTTTTCTCTGGATGTGTGCCCAGGAGTGGGATTGCTGGATCATATGGTAAGTCTATTTTTAGTTTTTTAAGGAATTGCTGTACTGTCCTCCATAGTGGCTATGCCAAACTACATTCTCACCAACACTGGGAGGGTTTCCTTTTCTCCATACCCTCTCCAGAGTTTAAGATTACAGTTTAAACAAGCTCCCCATGTGCCCCTTATATACACAGGTTTAACAGTGCTCTTCTAGACCTTGGCAACACAGTAGATAAAAATGCTGAACACGAGAAGCCTTCCAGTGATTCGGGACTATCTGTTTACAGTCCAGATTTAGAGGCAAGAAAATTATTCAGGTTGAACCCTATGCCAAACTGTGAAGTTTTTATGGTGAGCAACAAGAAAATAAAAGCATATTACATGTGGAAAAGGGCGACTTACTTACCAAAAATAGCCACTAGCCTTAAGGGCTAGGATATTTAAAACTCAATTCTTTTTTGCATAATTTCTTTCTTTTTTGAATGTCTGCTTATTCGGAAACAAAATTACCCCTTCATTCCCCCTACACTGAGATCCACCAGGTTAGATGCTGCTCGACACCTCCCAGCAGGTGTGACAGAGCTGACACTGCACTCCGACTGTCGCATACTATGTGGTTTCCCTCCGCATAGGCCCACCATACCTTCAGGGGAAAGTCGGACTAAAGCTGACCTTTGTAATATCTTGAGTTTGAAAGGTAGAACATTTCAAATTTAAAATATAAATGGAGATACAGTTATGCAATAGCATAAGAAAACAAATCAAAATCTATGTGAGATCTAAAAACTACTCATCTTAACTCTTTGAAAGTCAATGTCTAATTCTTGACTTCCTGCCATGATGGGTAACTAACAGAAAGACTGTCCCATCTTCCATAAAAAACTGGACAAAACATACAAATTGTTCTTAGGCAATGGGAACAGACAGCAGAGGGCTGAGTTCTCTGGGAGACAGAAAACAGATGAGGCGCGCTCTCTGATCAGCTCAGCTCTCTGCTGCAAAGCAGTTTCTGGGCCATGGCATGACAACGGGGCACCTGAGCAAAACGCAGCCACTTCCCTGAGCTAAGCAGACAGAACTAGCATTCAGGGAGGACTGAGTGAAATTTGTGGGGTCAAACAATGGAAAGGAAGTTTTTGGTTGAAGGCAAAGCTTCACATAGCAGGAGGTCAGGGTAAGAGAACCCCCAGGGAGCAAACAGCCAAAGTCAAGGTGAACTGAGTTCCATGCAGCAGAGGCTGGTGGAGAACTGAGGACAGTTGAGAAATGGACATTGCCCGATCTTCAAGATCCTTGCCCATATTTAGGGTGTTGAGAGAGAGAATAAGTAGAAATAAGAAAGGGGGTGCATTCCTTGTTGACTTGGTAGTCACTCAAAGAAAAAGAGAAAAAAAATCCAGAAGTTGTCTGAGTTTTCCTTGAATTGGCAAAATTAGGTGTGCTATCTAAAGAAACGGAGACTTCCGTTTTAAAGAAAAAATAGTTTTCTTTTTTGCAGCCAGGATTATGGAGACCCCATGGAGATCATGGGGTGGAGAAGTAAACACCATCCCTCAAGAGAACCGAGAAAAGCCTGCACTGGCATTATTTCAGAGACCAGGAGTCGTACCAGGTCAGACTGTGCCCATCCACGATGTGACAGACAGCGTCCCGCCATCACCAGGCCGCCACTCGCCCAAGGAGGGGACTCTCCTCCTTCCTTCCAGAAGCCTGTGATCGGACAGCCCAGCATGTGCTGTGCGCACTGCATCTCAAGTCTATGCTCGGTTCTCTCTGACCGCCTCATGTGAACACCCACCCCATACCCACCCCTACTGGCAACCAGATGGGATCTCCTGAAAATGAATCTACAGTGGTGGGAGGCAGAAAGTTCTATGTCCTTTGGGCAGAATGGATGAGATGAGCATTGAAATGAGCAGGGTCAGGACCCCAGAGCTGAGAGGCTGATGAAAACCCTGTTACTAAAAAGAAGGGAAGGACTCAGTCCAAACACAAGCAGTACAAATACCTCAACAAGCATGGAGACTCCAGAAGAGTCAAAAAAGGTCAATCCACTGCAGTCCAGGATTAAAGAACACTTTTCATTCAGGCAGGGCTGCGTAGCTTCTTCTGCAGGGGGAGCAGAGAGTTGAGTTAGGAAGAATTCCTAGAGATTTTTGCTGCTAATTTTGTTGACTATTGGGAAGATTAACAGTGGCCTCATGTTTACAGGACCAAATTCCAGAAACACTTTTTAATTTGTAACATTTTTCAGTTAATTACTAATTATTTTTGAACTCTTTGATTTTTGATCATTTAGATGTTATTTCAGGTAATTATTAGATAACTCAGATGGGAAGATGGGATAGGTTAATTACCAGTATCATTTCACAGATAAACAAACTGTGAAAGTTTGTTTGATCGGCAAGTTTAAATGATTCCGAGAGGATACCTGGCAAGTTAGTGCTAAACACAGACTAGAAATGAGGCTTTTCCACAATATCACACAGTCTCCCTCATGGGTGTGCCCAGCAGTAGAGTCCTATTTTGCGGTGCCTGAAGTTTATACAATTGTTGAGTCACACTTTAAGGAAAAGATACTCAATCTATCTTGTAATAACCTTTAATGAAAAAGAATATGACAACAAATATGTATATATTTGCATGACTGGGACATTATGCTGTACACAAAAACTAACACATTGTAACTGACTATACTTCAATTAAAAAAAAAAAAGTTATGAGAAAAAAAAGTCCATGGTTTCCCTCCATGGTGGCTACAGAAAAATGGAAATATGGTTGTTTCTCAAGTAACTTTGAAAGGAAGTATGAGGGAAATCAGGCATTTGTAAAAACTGCTGCTTAGAGGTAAAAACAAGTGAGCAGAAAATACAGAATAAATGTTGAACATTTATGCACAGCTGTAACTTTAGGAAAAGCAGAAATGCTAAAAGTAATTTTTAATATATTTTAAAAGTAGAATTCAGATATAGGATTTGTGTCCAAGTTTCATCTTTAAATCTGCATTCATATTTATTAATTGAAATAACCATAAAGCATGATGAGTCTGCTCAAGAAATTTTTTGAAATGTAGTGAATGATACAAATGTGCAAGATCCTATTTCTTTCTTCTAGGAGCTTATCCTTGAGCACCAAGGAATAAGATTGGTAAATAATATATGAATAAAAATGAAAAAGAATGGAAATTTACAAGGAGACGTCTCCTGGGAGCAATCAAGGAAGGCTTCCTGCAAAAGTAGCCGTGAAGGATATATGTAATTACAAACAGTAGAAACAATATGGAGCTGTAAGCATTCAATCATATGGGCAGCTTTAATTAAACGCTGATAGTTTGAAATCTCAAACTCCTCCTGCTCCCATTCCACCAACGTTTACTGAGGACCTACTACATGCCAGGCACTTCAGTGCTGTCTCCCATGAGAAGGAGGGCTAAGGGCAAGTACAGATTCAGGCTTTGCTACCATTGGCTGAAAATGATAAATTAGAACCTCAAACAAAATGGAAAGTGACCACAATTTAGCTCATCAAATGGCCACTCAGTAATAATCATTATCATTCAATACTTGCCTAACTAAACATAGGACCCATCCCTACTATGCAAGGGCTCTTACTTATATCCTCAGATATAATATGCCCTTGCTCACTATCAGAGATGGGGGGGGTTAAGATCACAGGAAAAATTAAAACACGTACCCTGTCCTAAGCAAAGATAAACAGTGGAATGTCGATACATATTTCCTTTTATCTCCTAGTTGCGTAAACACATGCACGCATGCGTGCACACACACGCACACAGGTTGGTACTACATTAATTAGATAAGAGATACTTTATTCCACCTTGTTTAGAATTACAGAGGCAGAATTACTAGATCAATATTAAAAGAGTTGCTAAGACATCAGCTCATTATTTATCTGGGACATGTATTCCCTTGTAAATTTTTTATGATTCATAAATATATTTTTATCCAATTTGGAAACATTTTATTGACTTTTCAGAGCACAAGAATTTCTCACTCACAATTAAACATCAGATAAGCTTCCTTATAAAAGTTTAATAATTCATATGATATATATACATAAAATATATATAATGGATTTAGATATTTTCTTACAAAGTTAGATATAAAAAGCTTTAGAAAAGTAATCATGTTTGCAATGTACCACGGAGTTCAAAATTTAAAGGATTCCTATGCAGATACTACTGAAACATCTGTTTTAGAAAATAAAATGTGTATGATTTTTAAAGGACAGCTCAGAGCAACTCTTCTGACATCTTCTCAGCATGTCAACTGTGTACATATCTTTTCAGTTCCATGTTTAATGACAGCATGTTGGTAACTTGGAATCAGTCCAAGGAGAAATATTTACACCATGGAAACTGGCAAATGCAACAGATAAGTGCTTCTCCACCCCTCCATGCCACATTCTCCACTCCAAGAGTTGTTTGTTAAAGATTTACCAGCACATCACTACTTCAACCTGGGTACTCTTATTAAACACAAAGAAAATAATCAGTGACTTTAAAAAAAAAAAATGGCTTGGATTAAATAAATAACCTAAACCTCTGACATCTTTAAGAATAGATTTTAAAATGACAGTGATGATACCAGTTGATAACAAAATGAGTAAAGTCTTTTTTTGTGTCTCCTTATACTGTGCTGTTCTTAACAAATGACATGTCTTTTACAATATAGTACTTATTTCAAAATACACTAAATCTAAAATCCTTAGTCCAAAAAATGTGTGTTAAAAAAGTTATCATTAATATCTAACCCCCTCAAATTAAATAAGTTATGAATTCTTTGAGATCTTAAAGCCTCATTCTTTATTTACTAGAGAACATACTTGTCATTGGCAATGTTCAATATAATTCAATATATATTCAATATAATCTGAAAAATATTAGCAGTTGTTTTATTTAGGAAATGTCAATGCATTGTTTTTCATGAAAGAAACTTCATAAATTATTATCTACAACTTTAAAGTGATGGCATGAGTTCTGTCATCCCCACTCCTTAGCCAGCTAGACATGGCTAATTAATCCTGGTATATTTTTCCACTTAGGTCAAAGAAGATCTTAGAAATTTTATAAATTCAGTGCTTCAGGAAATTTCATAAGAAACGTACTTGTCGATCTGAACCCAATATTCCAGTGGAAAAACTGCTTATAGGTTATTTAGAGAGATTGATCACTAGATATAAATGACTAGGAAATGATGGTAAAGGGTACAGAAAATTATTTAAGAAACAAGTTATTTTTTCTTTTCTATCCTATCATGTTTGTTTCACTTGTAAATGACACTTGCCATTCTCTGTTTTTTTTGGTAATTATTTCATAATTGAAGTGATGATACATTGTTAACTATGAAAATGTTTGGGGCTGATCAACAGCAAAACAGAACATTTCCTTCCGTTGTTTCAGAGTGTTCTTGCTTTGTCTTTCATTTTTACATCTGAGTTTCCCCTTTCCTGTTCCTTTAATCAAAATATGTGCACATTTTCAGACCATAGAAAACAAAATAAAATAAAGCAAAATGAAAGAACTGTGCCATGTAGTTGTGGATAATAACTTAAGTAAGCTATTTTAAGAGAAGCAATTCATGATGTTTTTTGTAAATAAAAAAAGACATCCTTAATGGTAGAGTTACCAATTCACTGAAATGAAAATTTAAATACAATGAACATTCCTGAAATCTTTCCAAAATAAGCTAGGTTTTCTTGTACACAGTATCCTCTCAGTTCTGCCACTGTTCTGCTTTCATGCCTATAACCTTGTGTTCTAAGCCTCTGAGTAAATCAACCAGTGCAATAAAAATCACATCGTTGCAGAAAATAGGAAAGTGAAGGCACAGCTAATATCCTGCCTTAAGCAAAATGAGGTAAGCCTGGAGCATGTGCAAAGGAGACAACTACTTAACGCCCACGTGGGGTGTGGGAAACGATGGGCTTCACCTACAAACACAACATTTCAGAAAGAGGTTAACCATCAGGTGTGGGTGGGCAATTAACTCCAGACTGAGCAAGCCAGCTCCTCCCTGTGGAATATTCATTAACTCCTTTAATTAAAAAGTACTCATCGTTGCATAATTTAGCAATGATTCTTTTATACTTCAAAGGGTTCTTGACAGCCTGTGAGTCACTCACAGGGTTTTAAAAGAAGGCATTTTCTGTTGATATTGAGTAACTGTTGAGAAGCAGATTTATATCTCTAGCTTCTCAAGGAAACAAGGATATCAGAAATATTTAGGACAAACCAAAACACTGTCTGTGCAAAACATGTGCACATATGATTGAGCGACTCTCTTATTCATTCATTTATTCAGGCAGGCAGTCATCGACTTACAGAAGTATCGGGTGCTTACTCCAAGCACTGTCCTGAGAAAAACAAGCAGAATGATGGACAAGAGAGATGATGGTCCCTTCCCTGAAGAGGTTCGCAGCCAAGCTAGGCAGCCAGTCAGCTGAACTAGCAATCTGAAGTATCAGAAAGGTTGGAAAAGTCCTGCAGGAAGCGCTAAGGACATACAGCAGTGAGTGGGCATGGGAGGCAGAGTAATGGCCCCGGTGATGTCTATGTCTTCATCCCTGGAACCTGTGGGATAGGTTGCTTTACATGGAAAAACAAATTTTGCAGATTTGATTAAATTAAGGTTCTTGAGATGAGGGGATTACCCTGGATTATTGGCAGGGGAGCGTGTTCCTATGTAATCACAAGAAGGAGATGTGGTGATGGAAGACGAGGTCAGAGAGAGATCTGAAAATGCCAACACTGCTGGTTTGAAGATGGGGGAAGGCATCTACGGCCATACACCCTGAACACGCCCGATCTCGTCTGAAGACAGGGGTCAAAGAATGTGGATGGCCTCCAGAAATTCAGAAGGGCAAGGAAATGAAAGGATCCTCCCCTAGAGCCTCCAGGAAAAATACAGTCCTGCCAAAACCTTAATTTTCTCCCCTAAGGTTCATGTCAGCCTCTGTCCTCTAAAACTGTAAGATGATACATTTGCGTTGTTTTTAGCCACTAAGTTCGTAGCAATTTGTAACAGCAATAGGAAACCAACACACCTGGGCTGCTGGTTTGGGGAGCTGGATGAGGGGGTGATTTTGGACTCCAGGATCTGTGATGGCAGAAATCATGCCTCTTTCCTTCATCCTTGGATATATAGCGCCTGACAGCGCGCCCAGGACTCAGGGGATGTTCAGTAAATACAAGAAATATTTGTTGAGTGAATGCGGACATTAATACAAGAAGGAAAGGAAGAGTGGGACCTGTAAACTGAGACCTGGGGGATCTTGTGAAGTTAAGCAGGTGAGAAGGTGGTGGAGGTGATCCTGAAAAATCAGAACGCTAAGAGAGACACAGACAGAGTGCCTCTTGGTAATGGCACAATGTGACCAGTGTTGTGGAACACAGCCTACTGAACATGGTGATGGAAGAATTTTTCACATTTGAGCAATTTTTGCTTTCTTTCAGAGAAAGATGAGATGACTGCCACCTTATTATTTACATAACTTGTACATATATTTTGATTATTCAGCCAAACCTTCCTCTTCTGTAGACTCTCAAATAGGTGGTACGTTTTCACTCTCCTCCCTCTCTCCCAACCCCGTGCTCAGCTAACATCTCCCTTTGCGTTAGTTGCTTCGAGATCCCTTCAGCGGTCCCCAAAACCCACAGATGTTCCTGGATGGTCTTCCAGTAGCTTAAATTCATCACCCTCCAGAATAAACGTTCCTTTCCTTTTAGCTACCCTCCTGGGTTTATTACCCCAGTTTGAGAGTTTCAAAGCTTCAAATCATCATTTGTAGTGCCCTCTCCCTTCCCCCAATACCAAAACAGTGCTAGCTGTGTTGAATACATGCGGAAATCTCTTTTAAGTCCATCTTCTATCTCCATTTTCATAAGCTTGCAAACAAAGCAGAGGAAGACAGTACCGTCTGTCGCCTCCTTTTCTCTGGATTAGTATCAACCCTCCCTTCTTGCGTGCGCCCCTGCAGACTGCACCCAGCTCAGAACTGCCAAATTTCAGCTTCAAGCACCCTTCCTATACACATGTGTGCCTTCAGCAGGGACTCGAGTTCCTCCTCTGTCCCCAACCAACCACATGATCCTGAGCAACTTCCCTATGGCCTCAACTTCTTCCTCAGTAAAATGAAGAATTTCCTATTACCTACTTGAAAATAGAAATATATTTGCCAATTCTCTGTTTCAGTTATTGAGAAGATTGTCTTTTAGAAACTTGGAAATGCTATACAAATGGTAATTTTCATTTATTGACCAAGTGTTTATTGAGTAATGAAAGATAATGAAATGGAAATTAAAAATGCATTCTTTCCCTTGAAAAATCTAGTTAGGAGGAAACAAATAAATAAATAAATGCACAAATAAAACAACTTCATAACCATATGAGGAGATATGTGATGAGTGAAGCATGTGCGAGGCAGTCTTCCACACCACTGTGGTTTCCATCTTGCAGCTGAGATGCCGAATTCCAGCCTGCCCTTGACCGCGCATCCCCCTACACGGATCTGGCTGGTTGGCTTCTCTACATAATGAGGTTGCCAAGGAATGTGTCCCTTCAATGTACTTTACTTCTCCATTAAACCTTGAAGAAAGTATAATATTTGGATTGGCGGGGGAGAAAAAAGGAGATGGTTCTAGAAGGGAGAATAAAAATAAAAGATCAGAACCAGGGGTGATTAAATTAGATGCAGGGGCCATGGACTGACTCATCTGACTTGGAGACAGAACTCATGCAATGTGTAGAGAAATCAGTTTGAGAAAATAAGGCAGGGTTTTAGGTGCCACGCTGAGGAGTGGGCACTTGATCCTCCGAAGGGAATCTTTTTAATCTTTTAAGCATAAGAGGGTTTTGTTTTTTCAAAAAGGTGACTTAAGATTAATTTGTCATTTCATCATGGACTAGAATAAAGCTGGATGGCAACTACATCTGATCTTGTGTGTGAACGGCACCCATTTGCTGCAGCCTCCTATGTAGAAGCTTTGCAGGTTCCTTTGGCTCTTAGGAGGAAGTGCCTCGACTGATCAGTCCTGTCTGATCTAAGCACAGGATACGGGGAGTTTTCAATCCTTGGAGTAAGACCAAGAATGTCTCAGACTAGGAAACAAAACAATATGAAAGTCACACTAATTCTCTTTGAATACAGTCAAGGACAGAATCAGAGTCACAGAAGTGAAAATGTAAAGGCAGTGAAGCCAAGAGTTACACGTTTTAGTAATTTCAGAGAGGAAATCAAGAACGTGGGCAGTAACTATAGCCTCAGCACTGCGAGCACACGGAGGTGAGAGCGGGATGGCGATCCTGAACGAGAGGGAAGGATGGGAGAACCCAGGATACTGTGGAGTGTCGGAAGAGGGCAGGGAAGGAGGATGCCAGGAAAACACTGGCCAACCAGTTCTGGCTCCTACAAAAGGGCCACTGGGTGCCAAAGGCTTCACAAGGACACAGCAGAGGGGACCACACCCATCAGCTACTGCTCTGTGCAAAGTGGGCTGAGCTGGTGACGCAGAGGTGAGAACACCCTCTAAAAGTTTCCAGATTAGCAGACGAGTAAGGCCCTCAAGAAACAATCATTAAATAAGCACTACGCCAGTATTATGTAAGCTTTCCTTGCAAGCACAAGGCAGGAGAAAGTAAATTTGCCACAAGAAGCTGGAAAAGACCAAAGAAGCTAACACTGAGCTGCATCCATGTTGATGTGGGTCATGCAATGAATTCATATATTTATATAACATTTATTCTATTCTATTCTAAATATTTGTAATATTTATTTTAGTAACATATTCTACATTCTACATTTATTTAGAATACATTATATAAAGTAATAAAATAGATATACTACATAGTATTTATAATATTTTATTTATTATAATATATATTATATAGTGCTTATTATAATATGTGTGTGTGTATATATATATATATATTCCACATGTTCTTTATTGATTATACTGTTAGTAGATATTTTAGCTGGTTCTGGACTCGGGGGAGTTATAAACAAAGCTACTATGGACAGTCCTGTAAATGTTTTCAGGTATAAATATTAAGAGATTCCTTTTTTTATTGTCTTCAGAAGTACAAAAAGCAATACATCAGCTTTTCCTATTTTTCTAAGGTTACATAATGCAATTTTAATTTTACAGTATGTTTCCCTTTGTCTTTTTATTTTTGCCCAATTATATGTATAAGACTCATCTAGTTTCCATTATTGTGTAAGTAGACCACCTAATAAATATAGCAAATAAAAATTCAGATGCATAAATATACCACAGCTAGATACACCTGCTACTTTTTTTCTTTGAAATATGATCTGTGTCCAGTTGTAATAGTTTACACTTCCACTAGCATTGTACCAGGTTTCTTACTGCTCCATATCCTCACCAACCCTTGGTACTGTCAGACTTTTAAAATTTTACCAATTATATATATATATAAACACTATACATATATATAAAATATATGTGTAGTGCTATTTATTGTGGAATTAATCTACATTTCCCCAACAATTATCTTGAATAACCATAGTGAATTCAAACATATTCTCATATGTTTATTGGTAAATATGAAAATGTCTCTTTTTGTGAAATGCCTGTTCATGACCTTTGCCCATTTTCCTAACAGGTCATCTGCCTTTTTGATTCCTTGATATGCTGCAGAGTGTAATTCTTTGCCCATTTATATGTCATATCTATCTTCTTTTACTCTGGCTTATTTTTTCATGCTTTATAAGTGCCTTTTGGTAAATCATCATCATCATCTAGTGAAGTTGAATAATGTGTCTTTATTCTTAATGTTTTACATTTCTTGTATAAATTCTCCTGTCTTCTCTTCTAAATTTATATTTTGTCTACCACTCCTAGGACGTCGATCCACCTGGTATTGATTTGGGATATGGTATGGGATCGAGGTCTAAATTCATTCATTAGCAATGCATGATTGTCCCATCATTGACAATCATTGATTGTCCCATTGTCTTTTGCTCACTGCTCTGAAGCGTCACTTTAGTCACAAATCAAACACCAATATATGTAAGCATTGTCCTTACTTCTGTATTCTCTACTCTGTCCTATTGATCTATTCATTTATCTCTGAATTGGTACCATGCTGCTCTGAGTATTAGGGCTTCGTAACACAGCTATACACACAATACATAGTAAGAACACATGCTCTCCTTCTTGTTCACATATTTCAACAGTCTTGCTATTCTTGGCCACTTGAGTTTCAGTACAAAATTTAGAATGAGCTTGTCAATTGCCATTAAAATGTCCTATTGAAATTTTAATTGTGATTAAATTTATATCTATAGATAAATTCAAGACCTGACATCTTTTCAATATTGTGCATTCTAATCAGTGGATATTTCATTTATTTTCATTTTAACATAAATACCATTAATTTAAGTGTTTCAGGTATTTTTAACGCCTCACAATAAAGGTTTATACCTTTGCAAGTTTATACATCTTAAATTCACTCTTAAAAGAGAGTTGGAGGATGAGGAGGAAGAAGAAGAAGAGAAGAAGGAGGAAGGGGAGGAGAGATAAGGGAGAAGGAAGAAGGAAGAGAGAAAAAAAAGAGAAGAGGAGGACAGAGCAGGGGAGGGAGAGAGAGCAGGAGGAGGCGGAGGATAGAAGGAGGAGGTAGCGGAGGAGGAGAGAGGAGGGACAGAGGTAGGAGGCAGAGAGGGAGGAGGAGAAGAAGATTGCATTCTCTGATCTACATTCAAGTCAGAACACTTAGATTATTTTTTTAAAACTAACTCACCATTACAATTGCCATTGGATAGAGAATTGAGCAATGTGTTTTGTTCACACTGAAATGAAAACAAATATAAAGGAGAATAACATTATAAAAATTCATTTATGTTCCCAAAAAGCACATCATTCCCTTCTCCATAAATAACAACAACAAAAAAGTCTCCAATATTTATTTTTCCTTAGCCTTTTCTCAGAATGATAAATATAAAAACTGAAATAATAAAATGGTACTTATTTCTAAGTATATGTTAGCTCAGTGGGTAATTTATCAAGTCAGGCTATCTTCTTTAGAACATTTTCTGCAAGACTGAGTTTGTTTTCATTTTTGATGAGGAATTAAACATTTGCATGTGCTTTTTATGTAGTGTATCCAATCAGAAATTAACCTCATTAACACAGCACGCTCAAAGAGAGAGCCCGCAACCACACATTTCATATCACACACATTAATCTGAAGAACCATGAAAATGCCCGAGAAAGACTCCTGATTTATGGAAATACTGAAGAATGAAAATGACTCTATATCCTTCAATTAAACTTTTTTGAAATTAAAAATAATTGATGTCTCTAAAATTATAACATGCAATGTACTTTTAAAAGTGAGGTATTGTTATTATTGTTAATGATGGCAGCAGTTGTTATTCCTTGAGTACTTACTGTATGCCAAGGACTTTACATTAATCATTTAATCCTCAAAATAATCCTATGAAGTTACTGATCTCATTGTCCATATGAAAATTGGAAAAATTCCAAATTTTGGAAGACTTCTAAAGATTGGAGTGGTTAAATAATTTGTCCAAAGTCACAAAGCTAGTAAGAACCTGAGTTAAAGCCTGAGGCCATGCCTTTCCACTCGGAACCTCAGGCTCTAAACTGCTACATTACACTGCTTCTCACAGGAAGTCGGTCTTCATCTTAGAGGGTGACTACAGAATATCTACTTTCCCTTCTTAACACTCAGTGATGCAGTATATATGTGTAATCTGATTCAGACAGCTACCAACAATTTCCACCAGGTTATTTTTTCATTTCTGAGTCTCAATCTTCCTTTTTTGTAACATTCAGATAATTCCACTTACACCATGGGGCTGATGACAATTAAGTTAGATAGCCCACTTAAAGGGAGCAGCCCCGAAGACACATTCAGTTAATGCGAATCTCCTTTCCCTCCTCTTAAAAATACCTTGTCTGAAATCTCCCATGAAGAAGAATTTCAGATCATTTATGAAGATCGTCTACCCTGGAGGAGGTGGAGCATGACCTCACACTCCCTAAGTCTGGGCTGCACACAGTGACTTGCTTCCAAAGAGTCCAGCATGAAAAGGGGGCAAACAGAGTAACTACACAGTGAAGAAACCTGAAAACACTGCCTCCTCCAGGCAGCCAAGGTCAACATCAGCAGTGATAAATCCTGATGATACTATGTACCCTTGATATGATGTGATAACAATCACATTTCATCTCTATAGTTTTTCTCCTGTAAACCCGTATCCCCAGTCCTACCATGAGAAAAAGAACACTAAATTCCAACAGAGAGCCATTCTACAAAATATCTGACCAGCACTACTCAAAACTCTCAAGGTCATCAAAAAAGGAAAGTCTGAGAAACTGTCACGGCCAAGAGGACACTAAGGAGACAGGACAACTAAATGTAATGCGACATCCTGGATGGAATTCTGGAGCAGAAAAAGGACATTAGGGATTAGGGCCAGGATGTCGGAATAGAGGGGCCTTGAGCTCACCTCCTCTCATAAACACTAAAATCACAACGAACTGCTGAACAGCCAATTATTAAAAAGACTAACACCTAACAAGGAAGATCTTCTGCGTCTAAAGACATAAAGAAGCAGCCACAATGAGACAGAATGAGGGGCACACTCGTGAGACAATCAAATCCCACGCCCCGCTGGTGGGCAACCCACAAGCTGGAGGATAATTACACTGCAGACATTCTCCCCTGAAAGACAGAACTCTGAGCCCCACCTCGGGGGCCCAGCCTGGTGGGAGCAGGGATCCGTCATCAGGAACAGGTGCCCCCAGGGCATTTGGCTTTGATAGCCAGTGGTGCTTAATTGCAGGAACTCTACAGCACTGGGGGAAACAGAGACTTCACTCTTAAAGGATGCACACACAATCCCACTGGGACCAAGGGAAAAACAGTAACTTCATAAGACCCTGAGCCAGACCTACCTGCTGATCTTGGAGGGCGTCCTGGGGAGGTGGGGGGCGGGTATGGCTCACCCTGGGTACATGAAAACTGGTAGTAGACATATCAGGGAGTATTCATCTGACTGAACCCTCCTCAAGGCTGACCTCTTGCTTGGGTCATTAGCACCAAGACCTGGCCCCACTCATCAGCCTGTAGGCACCACTGCTAGGACAACTCAGGCCAAACAACTAACTGGGTGGGAACACAGCCCACCCATCAGCAGACTGGATGCCTGAAGACTTTCTGAGCCCACAGCTGCCTCTAGACATACTCACAGAAATGGCCCTACCCACCAGAGAGGCAGGACCCACCTCCCCCCACCAGTGGGCAAACACCAGCGCCTCCCACCAGGAAGCCAGCAGAGGTCTCCAGACCAGCCTCACCCACCAGGGAGCAGACATCAGAAGCAAGAAAACTTTGATCCCACAGTCTGTGGAAAACAGTCTACAAATGCAGGTCAGACCCTCCCCTGGGACCAGCTGGCCTCTGGTGATGAGAAGGGAGTGTACTGCTGGGACACAGGACATATCCTTGACAGAGGACCACTTCTTCAAAAGTTGAGAAACATAACTAACCCCTCACATATGTAAAAACACAAATAAAAAATTAGACAAAATGAGGCAGCAGAGGAATATGTTCCAGACAAAGGAACAAGATACAACCCCAGAAGAATTAAGTGATGTGGAGATAGGTAATTCTACTTGAGGAAGAGTTCAGGGTAATGATCGTAAAGGTGATCCAAGAACTCAGGAGAAGAATGAATGCACAAAGCGAGAAGTTACAAGTTTTTAACAGAGAGTTAGAAAATATAAAGAACAACCAGAGTTGAAGATTACAATAACTGAAATAAAAAATATAGTAGAAGGAATCAATGGTAGAATAAATGAGGCAGAATGGATCAGTGAGCTATAAGACAGAGTAGTAGAAACTACTGTCACTAAACAGAGAAAAAAAAAAGAATGAAAAGAAATGAGAACAGTTTGAGAACTCTGGGACAACATCAAGCACATTGACATTCATATTATAGGGGTCCCAAAAGGAGAAGAGAGAAATGGCCTGAGAAAACATCTGAAGAGATAATAGCTGGGAAAGGAAATAGTCACTCAAGTCCAGGAAGCACAGAGACTCCCATACAGGATTAACCCAAAGGCACATAGTCATCAAACTGACAAGAGTTAAAGATAAGGAGAAAATATTAAAAGCAACAAGGGAAAAGCAACAAATAAACACAAGGGAACTCCCATATGGTTATCGGCTGATTTTTCAACAGAAACTCTGCAGGCCAGAAGGGAGTGGCACAGCATATTTAAAGTGATGAAAGGGAAAAACCTACATCCAAGAATACGGTACCCAACAATGAATCATCCATATTCAATAGAAAAACCAAAAGCTTTACAGAAAAGCAAAACCTAAAAGAATTCAGCACCACCAAACCAGCTTTACAACAAATGCTAAAAGAACTTCTGTAGGTGGAAAAGAAAAAGGCCACAACTAGAAAGAATAAAATTATGAAATGGAAAAGCTCACTGTTAAAAGCAAATATACAGTAAAGGTGGGAGATCACCCACACACAAACCAGTAGGGAAGTCAAAAGACAAAAGTTGTAAAATTATCTGTATCCACAATAAGCAGTTAAGGCATACACAAAATAATCAGATGTAAAATTTGATACCAAAACCAGTCATTGTGAGGTGAGTACAAATTCAGGGTATTTAAAATGCATTTGAAATTAGGAGATCAGCAACTTAAAACTATTATGCAGATACATAAACTAAACCAAAACCTCACTGTAACTGCAAAACAAAAATCTAAAATAGATATACATACAAAAAAAAAAAAAAAAAAAGGGATCCAAACATAACAGTAAAGATAGCCATCAAATCAACAAGAGAGGGGAACAGAAGAAGAAATGAAGCCGAAAACCTACAAAAACAAATCCAAAACAAAATAACAAAATGGCATTAAGAACATATATATCAATAATTACCTTAAATATAAATGAATTAACTGCTCCAACCAAAAGACACAGACTGGCTGAATGGATATTCACAACAAGACCCATATATATGCTGCTTACAAGAGACTCACTTCAGAACCAGAGACACAGACTGAAAGTGAGGGGATAGAAAAAAGTGTTCCACATGAATGGAAATCAAAAGAAAACCCAGAGTATATCAGACAAAATAGAATTTAAGATAAAGACTATTACAAGAGACAAAGAATGCCACTACATAAAGATCAAGGGACTAGCCAAGAAGAAGATATAGCAATTGTAAATATATATGCATCCAACATAGGAGCAACTCAATATGTCAGGCAACTGTTAATAGACATAAAAGGGGAAATTGACAGCAAAACAATAATAGCAGGGGGCCTTACCAGTTACATCAATGGACAGACCATCCACACAGAAAATCAATAAGGAAACATGGGTCTTAAGTGACACATTAGACCAGATGAACTTGATTGATACTTATAGAGCATTCCATTTCAAAGCAGCAGAATACATATTCTTGTTAAGTGTGCATGGAACGTTCTCCAAGATAGATCACATACTGGGCCACAAAGCAAGCCTTGGTAAATTTAGAAAACTGAAAGTATATCAAGCATCTTTCCCAACCACAGTGCTATGAGATTAGAAATCAACTACAAGAAAAAAACTGCAAAAAACACAAACATGTGGAGGCTAAACAATATGCTACTAAATAACCAATGGATCATTGAAGAAATCAAAGAAGAAACCAAAAAAATAGCTAGAAACAAAGGAAAATGAAAACATGATGATCTAAAACCTATGGAATTCAGTAAAAGCAGTTCTAAGAGGGAAGATTATGGAGATAGAAGCTTACCTCATAAGACAAGAAAATCTCAAACAACCTAACTTTACACCTAAAGCAAATAGAGGAAGAAGAACAAACAAAACCCAAAGTTAGTATAGTGGAAGAAAAAAAATCATAAAGATCAGAACAGAAATAAATGAAATAGACACTAAAAAAATAGAAAAGATCAATGAAATGAAAAGCTTGTTCTTTAAAAAGATAAACAAAATTGATAAACCTTTAGTCAGACTCATCAAGAAAAAAACGGAGAGGTCTCAAATCAATAAAATCAGAAATGAAAAAGAAGTTATAAATGAAATTACAAAAATGCAAAGGACCATAAGAGACTATTTCAAGCACCTATATGCCAATAAAATGGACAACCTAGAAGAAATGTAAAATTCTTAGAAAGATATAATCTCTCGAGACTGAACCAGGAAGAAATACAAAATAAGAACATACCAATTACCAGTACAGAAACTGATTCAGTAATTTTAAAGCTCCCAATGAATGAAAGTCCAGGATCAGATGGTTTCACAGGTGAATTCTACTAAACATTTAGAGAAGTGTTAACACCTATACTTCTGAAACTATTCTAAAAAACTGCAGAGGAAGAAACACTCCTAAACTCATTCTAGAGGACACCATCACCCTGATACCCAAATCAAACAAAGATATCGCAAAAAAAACAAAAAAGAAAAGAAAACTACAGGCCAATGTCAATGATGAACATAGATGCAAAAATCCTCAACAAAATAATAGTAAACTGACCCCAACAATACATTAAAAAGATCATACACCATGGTCAGTGGGATTTATCCCAGGTATGCAAGGATTTTTCAGTATCTGCAAATCAACCAATGCAATACACTACGTTAACAAATTGAAAAATAACAACCATATAATCATCTCAATAGACACAGAAAAAGTTTTTCAT